>NC_058410.1:107286812-107394184 GCF_002201575.2 Neomonachus schauinslandi | reverse complement strand
CCCCCCCCCCCCCCCCCCCCCCCCCGCCATGCTGCCCTGGGCCTTGTCCTCAGGAAGCGCCAGTCTGAGGGGGAGAAACCACACAGCCCTCAAGAAGCCCCAGTCTGAGCAGGGAGATACAGACCTGCCCCCAGGGAGTCCCAGTCTGAGAGGGAGACATAGCCCTGCCTTCAGGGAGCCCCAGTCTGAGGGGGAGACACAGCACAGCCCTCAAGGAACCCCAGTCTGATGGGAGACTCAGTCCCGCCCTCAGGGAGCTCCTAGCCATGGTCTAGTCTTCTTGAGATGTCTGTAAATTGTTCAGAAAGAGTGAACAGAAGCCTGTAGCCTGTGGATTCCCTGAGTGGGATAGGCAAGTGAGAGAGCTTGGTGCCCACTTCTCCTTCAGACTGAGGGCTTCAGGCCAAGCCCTCCTGTCTGACAGTTCCTCGTGCCAAGGCCTCTCACCCCAAGACACTAAAGTTCTGCTCATCCTGAAAGCAGGGCAAAGTTTTAAAGGAATTGTTATAAACTGGCTGAAAACTTCATCCCTCCTCATGTGATGCATTAAGATACACAGAGCACCCTAGGAAGTGTTCTTGCTAAAACCAAACCTGAATCCAAGCACACCTCAGCCCTAACTACTGGCTTATGGGCAAATGCAGGGGACAGAAGAACAAGTGAGATGACACCACTTGGCTGCAATTGCCCAATTGAGAATGTGAGGAATTCTTCAGGACAAATAGCCCAGTTCCTTCAATACACACATGGCATGACAGTAACTGTTATAGAGTAAAAGAAGCAAAAGTGATCAAAGAACCAAATGCACAATGTGGGCTTGGTTTGGATCCTGATTTGAACATACCAACTGTAAAAGATAGTTTGAGACAGAGAAAATTGAACAGACTAGATATTAGATGTTCTTGCTGCTAGTTTTGTTGGGCATGATTACTATTGTGCTTATGTCAAACAAAAACAAAAAGGCAAAAAACAAACCCTCTGTACCTGTTAGAAATGCCTCCTTAAATATTTACAGGTGAAAGGATTTGCTTTAAGATACTCAGAGGGGATAATGTGTGTTTGGGAGGGTGGTATAGATGAAACAAGAAAGCGAAAATGTGTGCATTTGTTGAAGCTAGGAGAAGTGTACATGGAAAGTCATTATAATCTCTCTACTTTTGTGAATGCTTGAAATTTTCCATGATGAAAGTTGAAAAATGCAGTAAAATAAAAGAAGCACTGGCTGAGAACTACAAACCTATGTCCCAATAACTTGCTCTGAAGATTCAGTCGCTAAGGGAGGCAGCATCCCTGGACTCTGCTCCTCCCTCTGAGGGCTTCCCCCAGTTATAAGGGAACCTGTCTCCCCACTGTCAGGAGCACCAGGCCAGAGCCAGTGAGAAGGTAAACACACAGGGTAGACCAGAGCCCAGCCTCGCTTGCCACAGGCCGCAGGGAGCCTGGGCGGTTTCTCTGGTTTCTGTGCAGCTGCCTCACGATTATCTGAGACCCGGGCACAGAAGAACTGGAATCCAGTCATAATCCCCAGAAGTTTCTCAAGCCTAGGTCATCTCCGCCCACACCTTCCACTGTCCCTCTGGAGGAGGACGGCATGGAGGACAAGAAGACAAAGAAAGACAGGATGAGAGAGGACAATGTGGCCTGGATAATTCAAAGCTTCAGTCAGGGCACAGATTCATCTAACACTGAAGCTGTACAAGGTGACTAACGTCACTGGAAGCAGCACAGTCGAGTGGAAGGAGCAGAATTACAACCTGGCACCCCATACAACGCAGTATGATTTGTCTGTAAAAAGGAAGGATATTCTAACAAACGTGGCAACATGGTTGAACTTGGAAAACATTATGCTAACTCAAAAGAGCCAGGCCCAAAAGGACCAATATTATATGATTTCCTTCAAATGAGATGTCCAGAAGAGGGAGAAGTATAGAGACAGAGAGGAGACTAGTGGTTCCTTAGAGCCAGGCCATGGGAGGCTAGGGAGTGAAAGCCAGAGTGTACGGGGTGTCCCTGCCACACGATGAAAATATTCAAAGGTGGGCTGTGGTATTGACTGGTAGCACAACTCTGTGAACATGCCAAAAACCATTGAACTGTCCCCCTTTCATTGGGTGAGTTGTAAGGAATGTAAATCATCTCAATAAGCCCCCACTTCTTGCTGTGAGATCCAACCTGAGGCTCAGATCTCTCATCTATAAAATAGAGAAAAACAACACCTAAAAGAATAACAACTAAAAGAATTATTAAACCCCCCAGGGAGAGGTTTTGTGCAGAATAAATGTGGGACCTGACAACATAGTGATGGGGCAGATTAGGGGTGGGGTGTGGCCAGTGGGCTATTTGCTTGGGACGGCTGGGGTGGGGCAGTGGTGCGGGTGGGGAGATTCTAAATTCATAAAAATCTGAGGTGGGGCGCCTGGGTGGCTCAGTCTGTTAGGCGTCTGCCTCCCGCTCGGGTCATGATCTCCAGGTCCCGGGATCAAGCCCCACATCGGGCTCCCTGCTCAGCGGGGAGTCTGCTTCTCCCTCTCCCCCTGCCCCTCACCCCTGCTTATTCTCTCTCTCTCTCTCTCTCTCCTGTCTCTCTCAAGTGGATAAAAAAAAAATCTTTTAAAAAAATCTTCAATTGATATTGTTTAGGCCAGGAGCCTTCTGGAAGCAGTCCTTGATCTTAAAGATCCCCCTAAGAAATCTCCAAACACCAGCCACCAGGCACCCCTCCATGTTTGCTGGGACCCCAAGCTCTGTGTTCAGTTTCCTGGGGGACCATTGGAGGAGGGGCATAGCTGGGGAGGTTCCCAGGGAGCCCTGTGTGCAGGAACCCAGTTCCACCTCTCAGGACCCGGACTAGAAATGTTTTCTGTATCCCAGTCCAGCAAGGTATACATCGTATGGAACGGAGAGAGATGCTCCAGGGGCAGAGCCTGCAGAAAGGACCAGAAGTTAGGCACTAGACACTGCCCATACCCAGGACCAGTGTCACTGGAGGAGCTCGGTGCATTTTCTGCAGACTTCCCACCCTCCCCCCTCCAACCAGCTCACTGTTCCTGGGATCCCCTCCCAGAGTCGTCAGGGTCAAGGAGACTGAGGCCCACCCCAGCCTTTTTATTGGCTCCTCTGAATTTGCTGGGGAAAGGAAAAAGAGAAAAAGGTGAAGAATTCCTTTTAAAAAAATCTTGGTGGAAGATGACACTGCTCCCTGGTCCTGCCCTCCTGCCAGGCCCCACGCCCGCCTCTCTCTGCTTCTGCTGCCTCCGGATCCTCGCCCTGAGGGTGCTGCTGAGAAAAGCCAGAAAAACGTAAATGCTTACCACTTCTCCGTGCTTGGCCTCAAAAAAATAAATACACTTTAGATTGTTCAGAGGAGGATTTGCGGGGGCCAGCTTTGTCAGGAAAACTTAACAGTCCTCCTAAGTAAAGCAGTCAAGACACGAAAAAAATCTGAGCCTCTGGAAAGGGAGGAAGTGCCACCCCACGCCCAGGAGCCTCCCCTCGCTCACAGGTGTTGTCCACTGGTCATCAGAGTGAGAATTTGTGGAAAGCAGTGACGTGGTCCTCTCTCTACCAGGTTGTGCCCTTAGCAGCACAGGACTGTGACATCATGGGAGGTTTGGGAAAGGAGACAGGCATTTCAGTTCTACCATTGTGTCTTAAGACCAGCTTTGTGGAAAGTGACAGCCAACAGATACATTTTCCACCTGGAAACAGCCTAAGGGAAGTAAGAGAGAGATGGAGACAAAGAGAAGAAAAGCCTCAAAGAAGCCTACTCCGGTGTGGCCAATAGAAGCAAATAAGAACGAACTAAATGCCTGCCTAAGTGTGTCCATTCAGGAAGTGTAATATGATGTACCAATTAAACATGATCACTTTATACAAATACCAGATGATATCACTCACATGTAAAATCTAAAAAACCAAACACACAGAAACAGACTAGACTGGTGGTTGCTGGGGGCGGGGAGAGGGAAGGGGAGATGTTGGTCAAAGGGTACAAACTTCCAGTGATAAGATGAGTAAGTTCTGGGGATCTCCTGCACAGCATGGTGATTATAGTTAACAATACTGTGTTATATCCTTGAAACTTGCCAGGTTCTCACCACAAAAAAGCAATGGCCATTATGTGCCATGATGCAGGTGTTAGCAAATGTGACCATAGTAAACACTTTGCAATACGTAAGTGTATCAAATCAACATGTTCTGCACCTTAAACGTACACAATGTTACTTGTCAATTATATTTAAACAAAGCTGGGGGATATAATGGTTTTGAACATTATGCAAATACTATATTATCAAATTACAAAATGAGGTGCTCAGTTGTATTTATACCATGGTTACACTATTTATTATGTAAATGTTAACAAGACTAAACCAAATGGGGAAAAATTAAAGCCATTAGTCAGTTGTGGGTGAGAATCTGGCTTGAATTCTTTTTCCTGTTTTTGTTTCTCTTAATGTTTTCACTATATTGTGTGTGTGTGTGTGTGTGTGTAACTGAGAAACTTTTTTCAAGTCAGTGGGGTTAGGATAGTTTCACTCCCAGCAAGTTGGTATGAAGCACTGAGGTGGTTTGGATCAAGCCTATTGTTTGCCTGAAAATTTAGATATGCCAACCATTGCGAGTAGAACGGCCTGGAGAATTTCTCTGTTCTGGGACTAAAGGAGATTTGGGGATTACAGAGAGGCTTTGTAAGTCTCTCCAGTGACTAACTCTGTGCAGAAGGCAATCAAGGAAAATGACAGGAAAAAATGAAAGCCCTTTCTTATTTGCTCACAAAGGCTGTTTCAGCTTCTCCCCCTCTCCCACTCCCATCCCCAGGAATTCTGCTTGTCCCTCCTGTGGCACCTTGTGTAAGTCCTGCCACCTTGTGCTGTCCCTGCAAGACCTGTCACCTAGGAAGGGCAAAGCGGTTTACCAGTCTCTTCTTAACTAGGGATTTGTAGCAGTAATCCCCACCCACAGAGAAAATAGAAGCCCAAGCAGTGACCTTCAGTCTGACTTCCCTTCCATCATCTGGGGTTCCTGGGTGTCATCTGGGCGTCAGCTGGGTCCTGCTGCCAGTGTGCCCAGCACCCTGCATGCAAGTCCTCTTGGACTCACCAGCCTTACCCAGGACAACACTGAATGAACAGCTGACCCCTTGCCTCAGCCAGGGAATGGGTTGGATGGGACAGAAAGAAGAGGTGAGGATGAGCCACGGGCTCAGGGTAGGCTGCCCTTTCCCTGGAAAATGACTTGAGACCCATAATGGTGGGTCTCTGGGGAAGAGCAGTGTGCCGGAGTCAGCCGCTGTCACCTCCACCTCTGGCTCACCAGGACCTCCCTACGTTGCAGCTCAGGATTTTATTTTTATACACACCACAAATACTTTAGATACGTTATCGTGTCACACTGTCATGATTCAAGAAGTAAACACCAGCAGGTATTTAATGGGCGCCTGCTGTATGCCAGGCTCTAGACGGAGCTAGGGGGTGACCTCCAAGATGGTCTATTCCAGTGGATTTGTTTAAAAGATGGGTGAGCAAGGTACCAGAGTGGCAAGTGACTTACCGAAGGTCACAAGCTAATTTACAACACAGCCCAAACTATAGCCTAGACCTCCTGACTACCCTGTCCTCTGCTCTTTCCACCACACCCAAGGACAAACACCTAGAGATGCTCTGAGTCAGAATGTTGGAAAACAAGGGAACTAACCAGGAAATTTAAGCTTCTGGGACTGAATGCATAAACTTTGAGTGAATCAGACAAAGAGCCAAATAACATCTCAGTATATGTGATCTATGAGTGCCCCATCTCTACCGTATGAAGCAGGCACACTTTCCTGTCTGGGTCTTCCTCCCTGGAGACTCCTATCCACGCAACTTACGTAACTTGACACCTTCCTCCCAGACATTCCTTAGCCAGTCATTAGGTGGAGCATATGATATCGCCCTCTTTATAGGTCAAAAATGTTAGCACATTGGCAATTTCACAGGGGCCACCTGAATCCAGCCTCACACACACACACACACACACACACACACAGTACTAAGTTGTGCACACAGAGCGCCCCCATGGGCCTCCGAGTCCCCATCTAGCTCTGACCCCAGGACCGGAGACCACTCACTCTTTGACTTCTTTGGAGGAAAAGTCCAGGTAGCGATTGCTGATCCACTGAATCTCGAACCAGTCTCGAAAGCCATTGTTGCCACAGCATTTGAACTCGATCTGCAGCATGTCGATGGTCTTCTTCATGAAACACCTGCCAGGCGTGTCTGTGTCTCGGTAGTACTTCATGCCGTTCTTGAGCCCGTGGGCCAGGGTGCTCTCCAGTGAGCCCCGCATAAGGAAGCAGCAAAGGGTCACCAGCAAGAGGGCAATGTTGAAGAGGACACAGACAGCCAGGTATGGCTTCAGCCAGGGCTTCCACTTGGCGTACTTGGCAGGGTCCAGGGCATCATAGCAGATCTTGCCGGCCAGAGAGTTGAAGACACAGGACAGCAGCCCCATCCCTATCAAGGAGTTGGGCACAAAATGGCTCTCTGAATTATTCATCACATCGCTCCGCTTCCGCAGTTCGATCTTAAGGAACAGCCCTAGGCTGAAGATGATGATGCCAGCCAACACAGAGAACCAATTCATGAGCCAGAGCCCTTGGGCCAATTTCACCCGCTTCTTCTGGTCAAATTTGACCTTCAGCAGCGCCATGCTTGCCGAGTGCAGTCCAGGCAGCTTCCCTTGGCAAAACTCTCACTCCTGACCTTCGTGAGCCCGGGGGCTGCAAACTCAGGGCCTTGGGAAGGGAGCAGATGGCCCACACTGCAGGGAGCTTCCCTGGGAGCTGCCCATGTTGAGCCCCTTAGCCTGGGACCCCTGTTAACTTAGTAGTGGTAACAGGGGCCGCAGAGGTGCAGCTCATGAAGGAGCCAGGTCTCCGCAATGTTCTTGCAGCTTCCTTCCCAGCCAAGCAGGGAGAGCCGGAACGCTGCAGATTAAAAGTGGGGACCACAAGACATCTCGCTAATCTCTTTAGCCAGGCTCATCCCATTAGATAAAGCTGTGCCAGTTTCAGAACATGGCCAAGAGGAGCCTAAAGGGACACACTGCAGCAGAAAGCTCTGGGTTCAGCTTGAGAAATCAGGAACAAGAACAGGACTGGCCAGAGGAGTGGGCTCTCCCTGAGGGCTGGCTCAGATCATGTGGCTCCCCAGAGGCCCGTGTCCAGGTCAAACGCCTTCAAATTTAAAACTTTCTGTGGGACAAAAGATATTATTATCCAAGTTGAAAAAGAAATGACAGATTGTGGGAAAACATTTACAACATGTAAAAAAAAAAAAAAAAACATTTTTTGGGCGCCTGGGTGGCTCAGTTGGTTAAGCGACTGCCTTCGGCTCAGGTCATGATCCTGGAGTCCCGGGATCGAGTCCCGCATCGGGCTCCCTGCTCAGTGGAGAGCCTGCTTCTGCCTCTCTCTCTGCCTGCCTCTCTGCCTACTTGTGCTTTCTCTCTGTGTGTCAAATAAATAAATAAAATCTTTAAAAAAAAAAAAAACATTTTTTAAAGCTCCCACAATTCCACAATCAAAAGATCAATAATTGACTGGAAAAACAGGTAAGAGACAGGAACAGGAGGTTTATAATAGGCAAACTTGGAAAGTCCAATCTGGAAAAGATGTTCAGTCTGAGTAGAACATAGGGAAATGCAATTAAGATAATAATAAAAGACCAATTTGATCCAGCAGATTGAACATCTGTCAAAATTTTGTCACCAAGCAGTATAAACAAAGATAGAAATGGAGATGTACACTCTTGATGAGTCTGTAAATTTTTTGTGTTTTTAATTAGCAGACTTTATTTCTTAAAGCAGTTCGAGGTTTACAAAAAAAAAAAAATTGGGGGACACCTGGGTGGCTTAGGTGGGTTAAACGTCTCCCTTCGGGTCAGGTCATGATCCCAGGGTCCTGGGATCAAATCCCGCACTGGGCTCCCTGCTCATCGGGGAGCCTGCTTCTCCCTCTCCCTCTGTCCCTCCCTTTGCTTGTACTCTCTCTCTCTCTGACAAATAAATAAAATCTTTTTTAAAAATGCTTAAAAAGGGTGCACCTGAGTGGCTCAGTCGTTAAGCGTCTGCCTTCGGCTCAGGTCATGATCCCAGGGTTCTGGGATCAAATCCCGCATCGGGCTCCCTGCTCATTGGGGAGCCTGCTTCTCCCTCTCCCACTGCCCCTGCTTGTGTTCCCTCTCTCACTGTCTCTCTCTCTCTCTCTGTCAAATAAATAAGTAAAATCTTAAAAAAAAATGCTTAAAAAAATTGAACAGAAAGTACAGAGAGTTCCCATATACTCCTTTCCCACAACCAGTTTTTCCCATAATTACCATCTTGCATCTGTGTGGTACATTTGTTTCAAGTGATGAACAAATATTGGTATTATTATTATTATTAATTAAAGCCCATAGTTTACATTAGGGTTCGCTTGTTGTACATTCTGTGGGCTTCGCCAAATGCATAATGTCATGCATCCACCCTTATCAGAGCATACAGAATCATACAGGATAATTTCACTGCTCTTAACAATCCCTATGTTCCACCATTCATTCCACCTTCCCTCCCTGTCCAACCCCAGGCAACCAGGCTCTACAGTTTTACCTTTTCCAGTATGTCATATAATTGGAATTACAGGCTTTTCAGACTGGTTTATTTCCCTTAGCAATAGGCACTTGGTATTTCTCCACGTCTTTTTGTGACTTGATCCCTCATCCCTATTTATTGCTGAAGAATATTCCATTAAAATGGATGTGCCATGGTTTATTTATCAATTCACCTACTAAAGGGCATCACGGTTGCTTCCAGTTTTTGGCAATTATAAATAAAGCTACCATAAACACTTGTATGCAGGTTTTTGTGTGGATGTAAGTCTTAAGCTCATTTGGGTAAATATCTAGAAGCACTGTTGCTAGGTCATATGGTAAGACTATGTTTAGCTTTGCAAGCAACTGCCCAATTATCTTCCAAAGTGGCTGTACCATTTTGCATTCCCCCCAGCAATGGATGAGAGTTCCCGTTGCTCCACACCCTTGCCAGCATGTGGCTCTTAGCATTCTGGATTTTAAGCATCTCACTGTTGCACACATTTAATGTGCATTTCCTTGATGACATATGATGCGGAGCATCTTTTCATATGTTTATATGCCTTCTTTGGTGAGGTATCTGTCCAGTACTTTTGCCCTCTTTTTAACTCGGTTGCTTGGGGGTCTTTAGACTGTAAATTTTGGGAAAGTAATTTATCTACCTCCACTAAAATTTAAAATTCACATTCCCAATAGTTCATGCCACTTCTCAACCTGTGCGTATAAGCACAAGAAATTTTAGGAACAAACCAATTTTGTCCTCGAATTCTTGTCCACCTAATGCCAAAAAAAGCTTCATGTTGCCCATGAGCTCAAGGCAGTAAGTGGGTCAGGTCTCCAACCTGGAACCTCGTTTCTTCCCTTATATGCTTTGGATCCGTGGTCCTCTTTAATATCTCCAAATCACTAAGTAGAATCAAAGGAGTATTTCTCCAAATAGAGGAGTTATGGTAACAAAGCAATAAGTTTTTTCCCCTCCAGCGCAGTCACCTTAGAACAAAACACCTGTTTCATTGCTCCATCCAAGTTTGCACTCCAATCTGGGAGTGGCCAAGGCCCGGTTCTAAGACATATAGGAAAACCAGTCTTGTTATTTTATTGTCGCACCATACTGTGGGTCAAAAACAACATTATGCAGAGTGCTCACTGTCTTAGTGGCCAAGACTTGGGGATGCCTGGGTGGCTCAGTCGGTTAAGCGTCTGCCTTCGGCTCAGGTCCTGATCCCAGGGTCCTGGGATCAAGTCCCACATCAGGCTCCCTGCTCAGCAGGGAGTCTTCTTCTCCCTCTCCCTCTGCAGCTCCCCCTGCTTGTGCTCTCTCTCTCTAATAAATAAATAAATAAAATCTTAAAAAAAAAAAAAAGCCAAGACTTGGCTTCTAAGCAGCTTTGGATCGTCAAAGGATTTCAACTCTTCACCATCTGAAGAAAGATTGAAAAGAATGTGCTGCAGTGCCATCAAAAGGAATGAGATCTTGCCATTTGCAACGACGTGGATGGAACTGGAGGGTATTATGTTGAGCGAAATAAGTCAATCAGAGAAAGACATCTATCTCATGATCTCACTGATAAGAGGAATTCTTAATCTCAGGAAACAAACTGAGGGTTGCTGGAGTGGGGGGTGGGGTGGGAGGGATGGGGTGGCTGGGTGATAGACACTGGGGAGGGTATGTGCTATGGTAAGTGCTGTGAATTGTGCAAGACTGTTGAATCTCAGATCTGTACCTCTGAAACAAATAATGCAATATATGTTAAGAAAAAGAAGAAGAAGAAGATAGCAGGAAGGGAAGAATGAAGGGGGGGAAATCGGAGGGGGAGACAAACCATGGGAGACTATGGACTCTGAGGAACAAACTGAGGGTTCTAGAGGGGAGGGGGGTGGGGGAATGGGTGAGCCCGGTGATGGGTATTAAAGAGGGCACGTACTGCATGGAGCACTGGGTGTTGTACGCAAACAATGAATCATAGAACACTACATCAAAAACTAATGATGTAATATATGGTGATGAACATAACATTAAAAAAAAATGTGCAGCAGTTTCTGGAGTTTGGCTTTGTTTTTGTTTTTTCCCAAGAGAGAATGTTCAGAAAACCAGAAGCATGACCAGACTCAGACCTCATATGCCCAGAATCTGAAGACAACGGTCCTGAGAGAAAAAGGGGTGTGGGTGACTGTGAAGCTATCTCAGAGAACCTCTTTGGAACATGCATGTGGACAAGAGGAAATCAGAAGGAAGGAGAGGGAGAAAAAAACTGATGTAGAAGCCAGAAACAAAAATTTTAAAATAGCTCTACCGGGATAACCCCATTAGCCAAGGGCTTCTTTCTCTGCAATTGACCAGTTGTACAGCATGAGGAGCAGAGGGCTAGTCTGTGGGTGCCCCCTCGTGGCCAGAAATATAATGGCTTCAGTGTTTGGAAAAGGGGAATTTCCCCTCTCAGGCTAGAATGGGCTATTATCTAGAAAGGAAAAAGAGAAAGAACAGACATCAAAATGTCCCTGGCCAAACCTTTCAGGGAAGAAGTAAGGCAGAATATGGTGAGGATCAAGCAGAGGAAAGTAGACTGCAGAGGAAGGAATAATGAATCTCTGCAGGAGGATGGGGGAAAGCCAGCTCCCTCCCCCATTGGACCAATGAATATGAGTCTAGATTCTATCAATATAGATAATAGAATAGGTTCATGGAATTAAGGCTGATTCATTTTTCTTTTTTAGAATTCCTTTAATGGTATTTTAATAATGAAATGAAAATAGAAAAAAAAATAATGAAATGAAAATAACAAAAGTATGCAATTAAAAAAATAATGAAGGAACCAAAGAGATCATCTCTCTGGACCTCTCAACCAAGGAGGAATGAAGCACAGGTTGGCGCTTTGAATAATTAACTGACTTGTTTTCTTAACCTCTCTCCTTTGATCGTCATCCTTACTTCCCTTTACCTTCTACTCTTTTTCCTTCTCTCTTTCTGCATTGTTTCCTTCCTTTCTTTCACTTTTCCTGTTAAATATATCATACATAGAGAAAAGGATAATATGTAAATGAACATCTATATCCTCTCCCCCACATAAGAAACAATATCACCAATACCAGTGAAGTAGCCTGGGTGCCCCTCTTTCTTTATTCTCAGAGGTAACCTGAGTTTGGTATTTATCCTTCTCTTAATTTTCTTTAGTGTTACCACCATACTTGTATGCTTAGACAATATATTGTTTAGTTTTGCATGTCTTTGAACTTAACATAAATAGAATCATATAAGTATTCTTTTTTTGTCCTTGCTTTTTTCACCCAAAAGTTGCATTTAAAATTTTCATACCTCCAGGAGTGCCTGGGTGGCTCAGTTGGTTAAGCGTCTGACTCTTGGTTTCGGCTCAGGTCATGAGATTGAGCCCTGCATCGGGCTCCAGGCTCACTGGTGAGTCTGCTTGAAGATTCTCTACCTCTGCCACTCCCCCTATTCTCGCATGAGCACTCTTTCTGTCTCTCTCAAATAAATAAATAAATCTTTATTTTTTTTAAAGATTTTTTAAAAATTTTTTTGAGAGAGAGAGAGAGCAGAGGGAGAAGCAGACTCCCCACTGAGCTGGGAGCCTGACATGGGGCTCAACCCAAGGACCCAGAGATCATGACCTGAGCTGAAGGCAGACACTTAAATGACCGAGGCACCCAGGTGCCCCAATAAATGAACCTTTAAAAATTGTTTTTCATACCTCCAGAAAGCCCACATCTTATAAATATACAGCTTGGTCAATCAGCATTAAATTTTTCATTTGAATTCATCAACATTAATATACAGCCCTAAGTTCATTAATTTTTCATCTTCAAATATAATTTTTTAATATTTTATTCATTTGAGAGAGAGAGAGCATGAGTGGGGGGGAGGGGCAGGGGGAGAGGGAGAAGCAAGCAGACTCCCAGCTGAGCAGAGAGCCCGACTTGGGGCTCAATTCCAGGACCCTGGGATCGTGACCCGAGCTGAAGGCAGATGTTTAACTGACTGAGCTACCCAGGCACCCCCAAATATAATTTCTAACACTTTATTTTTAAGTAATCTCTACACCCAGCCAACATGGGACTCAAACCCACAACCCTGAGATCAAGAGTCGCAGGTTCCACTGAGCTAGCCAGGTGCCCCTAAATATAATTTTTGATACAAAGAATACATGTAAGATATATAAATCATAATAATAAATTAAATATTCATCACCCAACTCAAATTTCACAAGTAACTTGCACCTACATATGATTCTTCTCATCACTTCTCCTCTCATCTCTGATATAGACTGATTGTGTCCCCTGAAAATTCGTATGTGGAAGCCCTAACTCCCACCGTGACTGTATGTGTTACCTATAGGGAGGTAATTAGGTTAAATGAAGTCTTTTTTTTTTAAGATTTATTTATTAATTTGAGAGAAAGAGAGTGGCGGGGGGGAGGGAGAGAGAGAATACTCAAGCCGACTCCCCACTGACCGCAGAGCCCGACACAGAGCTCAGTCCCAGGACCCTGAGATCATGCCAGGTTAATGATAGCATAGGAATAAATAGATAAATAAATAAATGCCCCAGGTTAAATGAAGTCTTAAGTGTGGGGCTCTAATCTGATAAGAGTGGGGTCCTTATAAGAAAATAAAACAAGACAAAATCAGAGAGGGACAGAAACCGTAAGAAACTCTTAATCATAGGAAACAAACTGAGGATTGCTGGGGGGGAGGGGGTTGGGGAGATGGGGTAACTGGCTGATGGGCATTAAGGAGGGCACAGACAGGAATGAGCACCGGGTGTTATATAAGACTGATAAATCACTGAACTCTACCTCTGAAACTAATAATACACTATATGTTATTTAATTGAATTTAAATTAAAAAAAATAATACATTAATTAAAAAAAGAAATAATGCATGTAAAGCTCTTTAGTACTTAGTAGGTACTCAATAAATATTAGTTTCCTTTTCTTTTCTTTTTCTTTTTGAGATTTTATTTATTTATTGGACAGAGAGAGACAGTGAGAGAGGGAACACAAGCAAGGGGAGTGGGAGAGGGAGAAGCAGGCTTCCCGCTGAGCAGGGAGCCCGATGCGGGGCTCGATGCGGGGCTCGATCCCAGGACCCTGGGATCATGACCTGAGCCGAAGGCAGACGCTTAATGACTGAGCCACCCAGGAGCCCCCTAGTTCCCTTTTCAAAAAAAAAAGAAAAGGGAGAGAAACCAGAACTTTCTCCCCCAACACAGACTGAGGAAAGGCCATGTGAGGCCACAGCAGGAAAGCCAGAAGAGAGATTTCACAGAAACCAAATCAGCAGGCAACTTCATCTTGGACCTCCAGCTTCTGGAAGTAGGAGAAAATAAATTTCTGTTGTTGAAGCCCCCCCCAGTCTGTGGTCTTCTGTTACAGCAGCCCAAGCCGACTAAGACACCTTCCCTCCTGCTCAAGAGGTAGCCGTTATTCTGGATATGTTAACTTTTTTTTTTTTCATATAAAAACCATGTAGTGTTTCCCTGCATACATATTTTTGCTTATTTTTGAGATTTGCAAAGTTGTACTCATGCCATACATAGCCTTCAGGACTTTTTTTTCACTCAACATTATTTTTTTTTTTAAAGATTTCATTTATTTATTTGACAGAGAGACACAGCGAGAGAGAGAGAGAACACAAGCAGTGGGAGCGGGAGAGGGAGAAGCAGGCTTCCCGCGGAGCAGGGAGCCCGATGCGGGGCTCGTTCCCAGGACCCTGGGACCATGACCTGAGCCGAAGGCAGATGCTTAACAACTGAGCCACCCAGGTGCCCACTCAACAGTATGTTTTAAGAATCATACGTGTTGCTGAATATAATTATAGTCCCTTTACATATATAGATCATCCCACACATGAGCCATTCTCCTGGGGGTGGATATATGGGTGATTTCCCTTTTTTTTTTTTTTTTTTTAATGATTTCTAGTGTTGCTTTTATGAACAGAGCTGCTCTTAACATTTTGTACGTGTCTCCTGCTGAGCAGAAGTTTCTCTGGGGCATAACCATAAGAGTACTGCTGAGGAGGAAGGTGTATGAATCTTCACCTTTATGCAGTAATGCCAGGTAGTTTCCTTAAGCAGTCAGTGAATATATGACCCACAGCCTCTCCAATCCATGCTATTGAGTCAGACTTACTCATTTTTGCTTCTCAGGTTTTAATTGTGGCCTTAATTTGCATCTCCCTGTTCACTAATGAGTTGACCTAACTTGTCATAAATTGTCATTTGTGTTTCCTCTGTAAAAAGTATGTTCTTTGTCTTTTGCACATTTTTCATTTGGGTTTTTGGTGTTTTTCTGACTGATTTGTGGAACTTTCTTATATTTTCTATATAATCTTTCTTTGGCATTTTTATGTGTCACAATATTTTCTCCCAATTTGTGACTTGACTTTTCACTTTCTTTATGTCGTTGTTTGAAGATCATAAGTTCTTATTAGTAAAATTTAGTATGCACTCTTAATAGTAGAATTTTCCAATTTTTTCCTTTGCAGTTAGTGCTTGTTTTAGAAATGATTCCTTGCTCCATACATAGAAAGATATTATCCTCCATTACCTTCTAAAAGGTTTTTCTCTCTTTAAGATTTTAATGTTTTCAGAATAGATTTGTGTGTGTGGTATGATGAAGAGATATGATTTAATTTTCTTCTCTATGGATAATCCCAGCACACCATTTATGGAATAGTTTGTCCATTCCCCAGCGGTCTGCACTACCCAGTCCTAAATCAAGTTTCCATACGTGCATGGATCTAATTTTGACGTCTCTCTTCTGTCCCATCAGTTATTTTATTTATCCCTATGCTATCATCATACTTTTTTTAAGATTTATTTATTTATTTGAGAGAGAGAGAGTGCATGAGTGCAGGGAGGAGCAGAGAGAGAAAGAGAGAGAGAATCTCAAGCACACTCCCTGCTGAGCACGGAGCAGGACTCCGGCTTGATCTGGATACTCTGAGATCACGACCTGAGCCAAAATCATGAGTCAGATGCTTAGTTGACTGAGCCACCCAGGCGTGCCTGGTTTTAGCAGGGACAAAAAGTTCCTTAACAAGTCCCTCAACAAGAAATTCCCTTCTATTTCTACTTTGCCAGAAGTTGTGTTCTCATGAATAGATGCTGAATTTTGTAGAAGGCTATTCTACCTCTAAGATAATCATAAGAATTTCTCCCTTAATCTCTTAATGTGATAAATTAAATCAGTCCTTTTTCTAAAGTCAGGCTAGCCTTGTCTTCCTAGAATAAACCCTGGTATATTATCTTCATACATACTTCTGGATTTTGTCTACTGATATAATTTATGGTCTTCACAAATATATTTGAGTTAGATTGGCCTATAATTTTCCTTTCTCATGAAGTCCCTATCTGATTTGGGTGTCAAGGTTATGTAGCCTCTTGCCATGGACTGGGGGTAAGTTCCTTCTTTTTCTATATTCTGGAAGAGTTTGTGCAAAAATGATATTATTTTTTCCTTACATATTTGATAGAATTTACTGTCACACCATTTGGGGCTGATGTTCTATTTGTGGGAAAGTTTCAATTATGGCTTCAACTATTTAATAGTTATGGAACTGTCTGGTTTTTCTATTTCTTCTGTGGCAAATTGTAGTTTTTTTAGAAATTTATTCATTTCATCTAGGTATTCAAATTTATTGGCAGAAAAGTCTTCATAATATCCCCTTATTATCTTTCTCATGTCTGCAGCATCAACGGTAAGGTCCCCTTTATTTCTTCCCTGGTTTATACTTGCCTTCTCAATTCTTGTCTTGACCAAGTAAGCCAGAGGTTGATTTGTTTCATTAATCTTTTCAAAGAATCATCTGATGGTTTTTTTTTTTCAATCTCTCTATTGTGTTTATGTCCTTGCCCTTGACTCTTCTCTGTATTCCTTTTTTTAAAGATTGATTTATTTATATTTATTTATTTGACACAGAGAGAGCACAAGCAGGGGGAGAGGCAGAGGGAGAGGGAGAAGCAGACTCCCCACTGAGCAGGGAGCCCGATGCGGGGCTTGACCCCAGGACTCCGAGATCATGACCTGAACCGAAGGCAGACACTTAGCCAACTGAGCCACCCAGATGCCCCTCTTCTCTGTATTTCATTTCTTCTCTTTCTGCTATTCTTTTTGTAACTTCTTTTTTTTTTTTAAGATTTTATTTATTTATTTATTTGAGAGACAGAGCATGAGCTGGGGGAGGAGCAGAGGGAGAAGCAGGCTCCCCGCTGAGCGGGGAGCCTGATGCCGGACTCGATCCCAGGACCCTGAGATCATGGCCTGAGCCAAAGTTAGATGCTTAACCGACTGAGCACCCAAGCATCCCTCTTTTTCTAACTTCTTAAGCTAGACACTTAGCTCATTCATCTTTAGACTTTCTTCTTATATAAGCAATTCAAGGGCAAAAGAAAAATCTTACTTTTTATGGATAAAGCACAGATATCCATAATAAAAGATAAAGCATAGCACAGAAACAAATCTACAGTATATCTGTGGTCTTAAAATTATATAGACAGGGGATTATATAGGTGATTAGGGGGAAAAGTGTCTAAAAAGTTTCCTTAAGGGGATGATAATGAAAGAAATGTTGAGAAACACCACCCTAAGACCAGGATCTGAGTGAAAGTAGTTAACTTGGGAAGTTCATGTGACATCAATGGGGAGGGGAAGAAGTGATACTGGAGGTAAGGCAGCCAATAGGGAGTGTGCTCACAGGCCAGCCTCCCCTGGGGAAATCCCGAGGGCAATACCTCCAAGTCATCCCATCTGCGCTGAGGGAGCCCAGGTATTTATTCACTGACTCCTGACCAGCTTGTACTGAGGGCTGCTCCCAGTGAGTAATTCTGCAGCTCTTCCGACCTGCCACACAAGACAGCCACGTGGCTTTGAACAGTCTTGGGAACCAGAACCCTCAGGCACCAACTATTGGCAATATCCTGCAATAGTCCACTGGGGCACAATAAAAAGAGAGAGATGGGTGGTCAATGCCCCCTGTTACACTATTGTTACTTAAAATAATAGACAGTACTATTTGGAGAAAATTTCTGAATTGCATAATCACTAGCAGCACTTTTTATAAAGTCCCCAGGGAGATATATTTGTCATGTAGGTGCTGCCAGACCGAACAAGTCAGTGTTCCTTATTGTCAGTCACACATCATCAGGCTACTTCAAGTCTAACCCATCTTTCCTAGAGATGCAATGTTATAAATTGTGTTTTCTTTTTTTTTTTCTTTTAAGATTTTATCTTAAGTAATCCCTGCACCCAACGTGGGGCTCAAACTCACAACCCCGAGATCAAGAGTTGCACGCTCCTCTGACTGAGCCAGCCAAGTGCCCCGTAAACTGTGTTTCCAATGCAGGAAACACATTTAATATCATAAAAACACCAAAACTGAAGATGAAGAGAAGTGAAAATCGAGTAGGCTGCAAATATATAATAAACATAAACTAAATATGTATGCAGCCAAAAAGCTAAATTGTTACTGTTTTTGTGGGGGAAATTTTGTGCACAAGCTGGATTTGCTAAGGGTTCTTAAACTATAGCTTCGGGGCGCCTGGGTGGCTCAGTCGTTAAGCGTCTGCCTTAGGCTCAGGTCATGATCCCAGGGTCCTGGTATTGAATCCCACATAGGGCTCCCAGTTCAGCGGAGAGTCTGCTTCTCCCTCTCCCTCTGCCTCTCCCCTGCTCATGCTCTCTCTCTGTATCTCTGTCTCAAATGAATAAAATCTTTAAGGGAAAAAAAAAACAAAAAACTACAGCTTCAGTGGAATGTTTTTGGTAAATGTCCATAAACATTCTCATTGCTCAATGACCTTAAAAGTCATCAACATTCCTGTCACCTTTGTCAGAAATTTCTTCCCCTGCCCCCTCCCCTTCCCATGTCCTCCCCCATCCTCTCCCCCTTCCATCCCCTCCCCTTTCCTCCCCTCCCCCTTCCCCCCCCCCTCCTCTCCTCTCCTCTCCTCTCCTCTAAGCTCTACGCCCAATGTGGGGCTTGAACTCACCACCCCAGAGATCAAGCGTCACATGCTCCACCGACAGAGACAGCCAGGCGCCCCACCCTGTTCTTTTCTTGTAGAGCTCATTCTGTGGTCTTCCTGAGAAGTGTTTCCTCTGATGTCTCATCTTTTCTTGAACGTTTCCAAAGGACAATGACTTTGCAGAAACCATTGAGTTGGAGGCATACTGGATTCTCTGTAGCTGATTATGCTGGACATGCATTCTAAAGTGTTGTCATCACATGAATGTTGGCTGAATTGGCCTACACTTCCCATTTTCTTCAAATCTTTCTTTCCCTCAAAACCTGTGCCTACCAGAGAATGCAACTTGACCTCAGGAAGACTAGCTCATTCACTTTTCTTTTTTGCCCTATTATCTTAAAATATCATGCTTCTTTTTCAGAAAAACTGAGGGAAATCCAGAAAACTTCCCAAAGGAGGTGACATTTGGCTGTGCAAAATTTTGGCAAGTGTACATGGACTCAAGTGTGGGAACTGCTTGAGAAAAGGCCAGGAAGTATGGCAAGTGTTTGTACTGAATATCTTCCATTGGTTCCTCCAAATCCATTCTTCATTTTTCTCCACCCTGCGCTGCGTCCTGGGAGAAGACCATTAGGGACTGCACCAACAGACTTCCTTGCCCTACAGTTTCCGGTTGGGCTCAGCCAATGGAAAGCACCAGCAGAAGAGAGTGGCAGTTTTTCATTCCCGCTGCGGCGCCATCCCTCCACCAAAGGCCACAGCTCCTGTCAGGTAGCATTCTCTCTCTGGGTTCAGGGAACAGTTTTGTCCCTTCGGCCCTAGGAGTGCTAACAGGTATCGCACCATCTCTTACTGCTCTTCCTAAACTCTACCCACAGCTTTGAAAGAGCTCCTGTATTAAGCTCTTCTCAAATTATCCATTTTGAGTGTGCCAGGTCCCTGATTGATACAGTGTGTTTGATGAATGGATATTAGTTCAGACTAGTTGGAGCATGAAGTGTGTGAGATGAAACAGCAAAACATCATGTAGGAACAGTAGGCTGAGAGCAGATGCTGAAGGGGCTTGTCTTCCAGGCCAGGGAGTGGGAACCTCAGAGGGTTTTAGACCAGGAGTGCCATGCTTTAAGAAAACTAATTTGGCAGCTGCGTGTAGGAGGGTTTAGCAATCAGACATGGGGAGAGAAGTTAGGAGATGATTACAACTGCTATTACAGGAAGGTAACACTTTGTAATTATCAGATTGGCAAAGCACCAAAGATTTGATAACACAGCACATTGATAAGGATGTGGAGGAACAGTGCTCTCAGACATCGCTAGTGAGGGCATAATTTGATAAACCTCTTTGGAAGGCAATTTGATAATATGTATCAATATTGTAAATGAGCATAAGCTACTGATGCAGCAATTCCTCATCTAGGTACTTAACCTACAGATAATATTGCACACATGCTAAATAATTTATGTGTAAGGCTATCCATTGTAGCATTGTTCTAGTGGCTCAATATTGGAACAACTTAAATGTCCATCAATTAGAGACTGGTAAACAAGTATAGCACAGCCCATGGCATGGACTGCTACGCCACAGTTAAAAAGAATGAAATGACTATATGTACTCACATGGAAAGATCTCCAAGTATAATGTTAATGACAAAGGTAAGGTGCCTAATAGTTTACATCATATGCTTCTATTTGGGTGGGAGGATGAAAGGATATTTTGCACTTAAGTTTGTAAATGCAAAAACCAGAAGAATAAAGGAAACAGGTATAGGATGGTTGCGCTCTGAAGAGAACTGAACGGCTGGGATCAAAGGAAGGGAGGAGATTTACTTTTTATTCTAATCTTTTTGTACCTGTGCATAAATTATCTATGTTTAAAAAATCCACGGCACTGCCATCTTAGACCCAAACCTCTACCTTGATATTAGTGCTAAAAATCCGACTATGTATAGCTTTCTTGGTGAAATAACACAACTGAAATGCAGTCAACTAAAAACAAAAAACAAAACAAAACTTCATAATAAAGCATTTGAATTCCTGAGCAGAATGTTGAGCTTGCTTACCAGGTAAGTAAATGGCCTTGAACTGGGGCGCCTGGGTGGCTCAGTCGTTAAGCGTCTGCCTTCAGCTCAGGTCATGATCCCAGGGTCCTGGGATCGAGCCCCACATCAGGCTCCCTGCTCAGCCGGGAGCCTGCTTCTCCCTCTCCCACTCCTCCTGCTTGCGTTCCATCTCTCACTGTGTCTCTCTCTGTCAAATAAATAAAATCTTAAAAAAAAAAAAATTAAATTAAAAAAAAAAAAAATGGCCTTGAACTGTCTTGCCTCGACTTGTCAGTTCTTAAAGTTCAGACTAATTACAGTATCTGAAAAATTGGAAGGCAGGTCTTTGAATAGTAACTGCATCCTTCTGTGAATGTTGCTAATCCAAGTAGGTAGTGGGCAGAGCTGTCAATCAGGGAATACCCCTTGGATAGGTTGATACAGATGGCTTACTTAACGTCTTTTCTAAACTGGAGAGATTATAAGGCACCGCCCTCTCAGAGCTCTCAGAGTTTCTCTATCGGGATTGTTCTTTCATTCATCTTCATCTAGACTGTACCCTCCATAAAGGAAGACCACATGCTTGTTTGTCATTGCATTCTTAGTGCCCAGCACTGAACAGGTGCACAGTAGATGCTCAAATACCTACCTGCTCAGTTGAATTGAACATGGCTTTCCGCGTCGTATTGCCCCCGCCCTTCCTGAAAGTTAAGCTGGGTAAATAATTTTTTTTTTTAAGATTTATTCATTTATTTATTAGAGAGAGAGAGAGCATGAGGGGGGGAAGGACAGAGGGAAAAGCAGACTCCCCGCCGAGCAAGGAGCCCGATGTGGGAATCGACCCAGGGACTCCAGGATCATGACCTGAGCCGAAGGCAGTCGCTTAACCAACTGAGCCACCCAGGCGCCCAAGCTGGGTAAATAATTGACCCTTCATCTCCCTTCATGTTAATTGCAATGGCCAACTTATTTTCTTCATAAGAGAAAAAAAAAAGTCAAGTAGTGTGACTGAGTTTTCGATTTGGTGATGAGACTTTTAAATTAAATGCAATTTAGTCGTCTAATTTCTGTGATACTAGAGTAACTGCATTGTGTTTTCTAAAACACTGTTATTACCTTGTAACATTACCCACAGAAAGTTGAATCTTCACATCTTGCTGCTTTAGTTCATTTCCTAGTTAATACAATTAAAACTTTTCTTGGCAATAACTCTTGCATTGCAATCAGAACTTCAGGATTAGAACTTCTATGTAAATTGGACATTTCTCTTATTCTTACGGGGTTGAGACTCTGGAGTGATACAATTATGTAATACCGTACTGAATTATGTCTAACATAGCCAATTATAAATGAAGTTTAATAAACTGACTGCTTGACTAATGTGCAATTTTATTGCTTCCCTAGACGATTTTTTAAAAGATTTTAAAAAGAGGGCACCTGGGTGGCTCAGTCGTTAAGCATCTGCCTTCAGCTCAGGTCATGATCCCAGGGTCCTGGGATAGAGCCCCACATCGGGCTCTCTGCTCAGAGGGAAGCCTGCTTCTCCCTCTCCTACTCCCCCTGCTTGTGTTCCCTCTCTCTCTGTGTCTCTGTCAAATAAAATCTTAAAAAAAAAAGATTTTAAAAAGATTTAGAGAGAGTGGGGGGCGGAACAGAGGGAGAGAATCTCAAGCAGACTCCCCACTGAGTGTGGAGCCCAACGTGTAGTTCCACCCCAACACCCTGAGATCATGACCTAAGCCGAAATCAAGAGTCTGGGCTTAGCCCACTGAGCCACCCAGGCGCCCCTCAGTGTTTATTTATTTATTTTTTTAAAGATTTATTTATTTGACAGAGAGAGAAAGCACGAGCAGGGGGGAGCGGGAGAGGGAGAAGCAGGCCCCCCTGCCGAGGAGCGAGCCTGATGTGGGACTCGATCCCAGGACCCCGGGATCATGACCCGAGCTGAAGGCAGACGCTTAACCATCTGAGCCACCCAGGCGCCCTCAGTGTTTATTTTTTATGAAAACATATGGTTATTAAATTTATTGGTACACTATGCTAGCATTGTAATGACCATTATTATTAAATTTGCTTAATAAAAACTTACTAAAATAACTCTAATCAATACTTTTTTTTTTAAGTTATCTCTATGCCCAGCATGGGGCTTAAACTCATAACCTGAGATCAATAGTCAAGAGTCGCATGTTTTACTAGCTGAGCCAGCCAGGCACCCTCCCCACCCCCCATCAATGCTTTTAATTCAGGGGTGTGATTTTTTTTGTTGTTGTCAAAAAAAACCCATCACAGTTTACGTCTAGGGAAAACATAATGTCTAACTTTCTGAAATGGCAGAAAGACTTGAGGGCGCCTGGGTGGCTCAGTTGGTTAAGCGACTGCCTTCGGCTCAGGTCATGATCCTGGAGTCCCTGGATCGAGTCCCGCATCGGGCTCCCTGCTCGGCAGGGAGTCTGCTTCTCCCTCTGGCCGTACCCCCTCTCATGTGCTCTCTCTCATTCTCTCTCTCTCAAATAAATAAATAAAATCTTTAAAAAAAAAAAAAAAGACTTGAGAGGACAGGATGAATAGGCAAAATCTGCTGAGGACAGAACTGACATGATTTGGAAGTCTGATGTTACAAATTGGCCAGCTCAGGGACCAGATGCAGACCGCAAAAAAAATGTTTTGTTTGGCTTGTACAATGTTTTTAAAATGCTTAAATCTGTCTGCCAAGTCACCTGGTCCCCCACTCCTTAGTGACTTTCTCCCAACAGCCTAACTGACGTTACCTGCTTGGCCCTCGTAATGCCTGGAGAAGAGTGATAGCTTTGAAAGAAATAAAGAACTCGGGAGGGAACGATGTGAAAATGGAGATTTTAAGAGTGTATGAATTTGACAGGCAAGTGAGCCCACTGATACAGAACTGTACACATAGGTTCAGAGTTGCAGCTCTGGAGAACATGCATACAAAGAAGCTAAAGGCAAAACCTTGGGCATCACTCACATTTAAGGGCTGTGAATCACTGGAATCATAATGAAAGGGAAAAAGCTGTCATAAGAGAAACAGGGTAGAGCAAGGCTACGGTGGAAAAGAGAACTTCAAGAAGATAGAGGAAAGCTCGGCTGAGATTAGCAAGCATCAACAATGGTTCAAACTGCCATGATTTTGTGGTTTTATCTATTACAAACTGCAGGGATTCTTTTGGATGCAACTACTTAACTGTGCTGTGAAAGTTCAGTCCACAAATAGGAATTGCAAGCCCATCAGTGCCCTAAGCGTGGTTTTTTTTCCTGAAGTGTTTTTCCTTGGTGTTAAACTATCAGTCTTTAGGAGAATAGCCTTACAATACCAGTCCTAGTTTCTTACGTTGAGAATTTCATTCCAGGTTGTCTCTTTTTTTTTTTTTTTTTTTTTAAGATTTTATTTATTTGACAGAGAGAGACACAGCGAGAGAGGGAACACAAGCAGGGGGAGTGAGAGAGGGAGAAGCAGGCCTCCCGCCGAGCAGGGAGCCCGACGCAGGGCTCGATCCCAGGACCCTGGGATCATGACCTGAGCCGAAGGCAGACGCTTAACGACTGAGCCACCCAGGCGCCCCCAGGTTGTCTCTTTTTATTACCAGAATTCATTCTCCTAAGCAATACATTTTTTACCCCTTTTCTTTGTAGATGTTGCAAATTGTGAAATGATTAGGATTGCTTCAAGTCAGCCAATAGTTGAGGGAAAAAAAATTCCAGATTCACCTCCAGCTAAGGAATAGAGCTTGGCAGGCCACATTTTTTACTGGCCTCAATTATGCCTGGGTGACTCTACGCTTGTTCACATATCCTAAAAGCCACCTTAAGTTCTTTTTTGGAACAAGATAGAACATAGAAATACTTAAGGTACTACAAGCACTTTAATACTTATGGTCATTATTAAAAATCATGTCTGCAGTTACAAGGCCACTAGACCAAAAAAGCTTTTTGCAACTCTTAGAACTTTCCATTTAAGAATAATGGGTGATTGGGGCGCCTGGGTGGCTCAGTTGGTTAAGCGACTGCCTTCGGCTCAGGTCATGATCCTGGAGTCCCGGGATCGAGTCCCGCATCGGGCTCCCTGCTCGCCAGGGGGTCTGCTTCGTCCTCTGACCCTATCCCCTCTCATGTGTGCTCTCTCTCTCTCATTCTCTCTCTCTCAAATAAATAAATAAAATCTTTAAAAAAAAAAAAAAAGAATAATGGGTGATAACACTGAGTGGAACGCCAAATTTGTAATAGTGGAAAATTATAGCAAAATGAGTGGAAAAAATGAAGATTCAGCTAGATGTTTTTGTGAGGATATGTAGCATATTTATTCCTGGGAATTTAGGAAGAGCAATTTGCCCTCTTTAATGACTTTGGAAGCTCTCTAACTCAACTAACACTATTCAAAATCACTATGTTACATAGTGGGCTCTGGAGCCAGACTACCTGGTTTCAAATCCCAGTCCACTTGAGCTGTGTGACTCAGGCGACTCACCTACCTCACATGAAGAATGGTGCTAACAGAACCTACCTCCTAAGATTTTTTGGACTTAGTCATGTTTACATGAGTAAGGTGTTCAGAACAGTGTCTATGACCTTTTAAGGGCACAAAAAAAGCTGGTAACTATAATTATTTTGACTTTACAGTTGGTAAGACTTATGAGCCTCCTGGGGTTGGTGCCAAAAGTTTGGATCCAAACAAGTCGATGAGTAGCTGGATTCCAGAAGTCCAAGCTAATGTGTACCTGAAGACCAGAGTCTTTCCACCGCCCTGCTGAGTAGTACCTATGGAAGTCAAACCTTCAATTCAAGAGCTCTCAATTACTAGTATTTTGCACAGGTTTGATACCGTACTTTACATTAACTGGCTCCTACTAGAGCACTACTAAATTCACTTATTAAATATTTACAGAGTTATCATTAAGTTTTAAATACCACAAATCACTAATAACCAACACACACCCACACTTTTCCTCTTACTGCTTCAAACTATCATAGTCAAATCAAAGCTACTACACATTACCAGAATAGCAAAAATGCTTCAAAGTGTTAGACCTGTCGTGAATTTAATGGGAATCACAAGTAGGAGCCTATTACAATCTCAAGCCTTAAAATACTGAAAACATACAAAGTATGAAAACAAGTAAACCCCGAGGTCCCATTAGCAGGAGTAGGTCCCACATGGGAAGTATTTGGTAGGAGCGAAGAACACAGTGACAACTGCTTAGTCTCACTGGATCACTCGCTCTTCTTCAGGAAGAATACTCCAGTTTGGAGAAGCCATATCCCGGGCCAGCCAGTTGAAATCGTCGACGTTGTTCCAGTTATTTTTGCTTCTATCTAAACCAGAGCCCTCGAAGTCCTTGTCGATGCCCGGGTAGCTCCAGGTATAAGGGGCGAACTGGATCCCGCTGCAGTCCTCCACGATGGCCCTGCTGGTCACCTGCAAGAAGATGCGGGTGTCTCTCGTAGTGTGTACGCGGAGCTGTTGGCAGGCCACGGCCAGCACGCAATCACTGCAGTCCTCCAGGAACACAGAAGTGGACACCGGGCCGCAGAGCAACGT
Source organism: Neomonachus schauinslandi (assembly GCF_002201575.2). Classification (NCBI taxonomy): domain Eukaryota; kingdom Metazoa; phylum Chordata; class Mammalia; order Carnivora; family Phocidae; genus Neomonachus; species Neomonachus schauinslandi. The sequence goes on along the minus strand of NC_058410.1, from coordinate 107,368,007 downwards.
GCAACTTCGGGCTTTGGCCAGCCGCAGGGTGTTGGGATTGCCGTACAGTTTGATGATGCATTTGCTCAGGTCGGTCAAAAGGACGTCGCGCTGGTGCAGTTCCTCCGCCCGCTTCTCCAAGACTTGGGACTCCACATTGGAGAAGCCGAAGACAAAGCTGGAGCCGATGCCACCCTCATTCAATGGCGGCGGTGAGGCCAGGATGCCTTCCGCGGCCGGGGCGCTAGGAGCTGCGTCGACTTTGGTGGCCGAACCAGCGTCCTTCCGCCGGGTCTTGAAAGCGAAACGCTTCTTGGGCTGCAGCTCCTGGCGCCGCTCGGCCAGGGTCGCCTGCAGCCGCGCCAGCGCCTCTTGTCCCTGCCGCAGGTCGTAGGCGGCCAGGAACAAAACCGAGTCGTTGAGAAGTTTCTGCAGGCCCTGGAGCCGAGCGGCCGCCTCCTCCAGCTGCTCCGTGGATTCCCCGCTCTCCAGAAGCTCTTCTACGGCCGCTCGCTCCCGAGCGAAGGCGGCGGCGAAAAAGTCGCTCTTCTCCTCCTCCACCTCCTGGTTCTGCCGCTTCTGCTTCCGCCTTTCCACCTCCAGCTGTCGCTCTTGTTCTCGTCTCTGAAGCCGTTCAGGCACCAGGCTCCGGTCCCGCTGCGAACCCATGGCCCCGTTTGCCGCGGCGGCGGAACAACTGGTACTCTCCATCTTGACTTCAAGCTTCCTTTCTCCTACCTTCCTTCCTCCGCGCGCGCCCTCCGTGAGGCCTCCCACCAACGCGTCCTCTGATTGGCCGGACACGCTTACGTCAGCCCCGGCCTTATTTTCTTCGCCCATTGGTTCCTCCGCGTCGGAGAGGGCGGGGACATGAGGCGGGGCCGAGTGACAAGGTGGGTGGGGAGACAAAGGTCCTTGTGGGGGGGGGGGGGGGGAGACAGGAGGGGGAAGCTTTTTTTCCTCTTAAAGGGGCAGGACTTATATCCGGGATTGTGGGGTGAGTTGCAGCAGCGGCAGCTGCACATGTGGGTTTGTTTATAAGAACAAGGTTAGAAACTCGCAGGCCTCCCCCTCCCCCCAGCTCCTCCCTACTACCCCCTTACAGGCCGGAGATCCGCTACTGGTGGGGGGAATGTGTGCGTATGGTGGGTGGGGGGGACAGGTAGTGGTGAGAAAGATGGACGGGGGGGGGGGGAATATTGCACCGCCCGGCCCGCGCTGGAGGAAGCGGCAGCTGGAACAGCTGGCTAGGGAGCCGCTTGCATGCCTCTGGTTTTTTCTTTTCCCTTCCACCACCCCCTCCCCCAACCCATCCCTGCCGCCCCCAAACCCTCGTTCTACCCGCCTTCCCCTCTCAGCCGCTGCAGTTCGGCGTGGCCTGGGCTCTCCTCGATTCCCGCAGGCACTTACGGGGGCGGGAGTAGGCGAGGGGCACCGGGATGGGAGAGACTGGGTTTCTCAACTGCAACCGGGTTCCGGGGGCCCAGGGGCTGTCTAAAAACGGATTACTATTTTTTTGGCCAATTGCTGCAGTCGGAGGGGTGGGGGCGGGGGAAGGTGCGATTCAACACCCCCTTCCTCTTCCTCCCACGTCTTCCCCCCCGCCCTTCGCGGTCATTCCCTCCGCAGCTGCGAGGGTGAGACCCCCAGCCCCGGGCTCTGCGGCTCTCCGTGCGGCCGTCGGTCTTTAGGAAAGCCTTGGGGGAAATGTTAACATTATTTCTAGAGGTGGTGGGAGGGATTTGTCACCGGAAGTGAATGAGCCTAGCCGAAAGTCCGGAGCAGCCGGAGGTGTGAGTGGGCAGCCAAGTCGGCGCAGTCACGAGCAAAACGCCGGGCAACCGGCCGGCTCAGAGGCGACACGCCGCCGGCTGCGGGCGGGCGGCCACCTCGCGTGCTCCGTGCAGGCCGCCGAGCGCGGGGCGCGTCTCTGACCCCGCCCGCCCTGCCAGGCTTCGGTTTTGCTCTCCACCGCGTTCCCAGCCTCCACCGTTTCTAATTGGGGTATTTGGCCAAGAAACTGTCACTTGAAATTTCACTGATACATTTGCATCTTGGTGCAGAGAAAGATGGGAGGAAACGAGAGAATTAAGACTCATTTCCAGTTTTTCACGCCCCACTCTCCTCCTTCCCTTCCCATTTAAAACAACAAAACACGACACATAAATTCCTGTATTTCTCCACTGAAAGCGAGCGAGCACAGATCACAGCGCTCGGCAAATTGCGCGCGATGGGGGGGGGTGGGTCCCGTGTGTTATGTGTGTGCAGTGGATGGGAACGGGGAACTGGGTGCTGAAGATTTTCTGTGCTTGTGCTTGTAGTATATGTTCTTGGTTTTGGTTTGCTTTGTTTCATGTGCAAGCTGGATGAGGCTTTGTGCTTTTTGTGAGGTTTGGTTCTGAGGCTGGTGAATTAAGTATAGCTGGTTATCTTGTCTGAGTCATACGGGGGAATGCAATAGCTGCTTTATTTTATAAAGATTTAACCAAGGAAGGTTTAAAGAAGATTTATTTTGCTAGGGAAACAACAAAAAACGAAAATTTGACCTGCCTTCCTTAAGTTTTTCAGCAATTGAAACTGTCCCACTCAAATTAAGAAAGTTTGTAGCTAAACAAGGTTTACTGGAGCTGCAGGTGCGTGAGGCAACATTTGTGTATTAGCCATAGTGCATCTGTGGGTGGTTGTTAGTGTCTGTTACTAGAAGTGGAATTGAACGTCGTTAAACCTTCCCAAGAACTTCATTTCTGCCCCAAAACAGACTTTGGCATAGAGGCCAGTAGACTTTGGAAGTTTTGAATATTTTAAGTTGGGTAGTTCAAACTTTTATGAGAAAAAAAAAAGAGGTAAAGGACAAACACGGACAAGTCAGCCTGTTGACCCTGTGTGTTGAAGGCAGTTTCCGAGACTGGTGTGGAGTCTGAGTGGGAATGGGCAGGGGTCAGTGATGCGGTCCTCATGAAGCATGGGCTTGACGGTTCTCTACAGCTGCCAGCACAGCTGCAAGCCAAGGTTAGGTGGTCAGGATATGAAGGTGAAGCTACATTTCTGTGTTCAAAAGCAATAGGAGGGTGGAAAACCTCTAGCAGTGCCAGACTCTATTTGGGTCTTTTTTCTGACATTTGAGGGCAGTCAATTCAGTGTGCATCCTTGAAAGGGATCCCAGCTCCTGGGAGGGAAGAAAGAGCCTGTTCCAGTGCAAGGAGAGAGGGTGATTCATGGCAACAGTGTGACATGTGGCAAAAGGCAAGCCGTGCCAGAGCTCCGAATCCTACTTTCAAACAGCTTGTGAATCAAGGACTGCTGCTCTCTTTTAGACATCTTGAAAGAATCCTAAGGTGTTCCAGACTTTAAAAATTATTTAACTAACATTTATGGTTTATGGTTCTGTTTGTGAGACTGACTTTTTAAACATCTTGAACATTTCAAACATAGTAAAGGGAACAGTGAAAGGGATGGGTACTCATCACCCAGCCTTCGACAGTTACCAACTGACTGGTTTCTTCCAAAACTCTGGCCACTTACACACCCCATCACCCTGATTATTTTACAGCAAATCCCACACATTGTAATACTTCATATTCTACAATCTATACATATTTCAATACGTCTCAAAAGGATGAGGACTGCCTTTTTAAAACATGACCACATACCATCACAGCATTCCAAAAATGTAGTGATATTTCCTTATTATCATCAGAGTTCCAGTCTATGCTCAGATTTCTTTGATTATCCTATAATTTCCCCCCTTTTTAAGTTATTTATTGACTAAGAATCCAAAAAAGTTCCCCACAATGTGTCTAGTTGATCTGTTCCTTCAATCACTTTAATCACTTTTAAATCCACCCCACCCCCACCCCCCAGCAATTATTTTGTAGGAAAAACCTGATCATTTGTTCAGTAGAGTTTCCCACAGTCTGGATTTTGCTGGTTGCATCTCCATACTGTATTGGACGTTAAGTATTTGTTGTATTCATTTGATCTTTTTGTTTGTTTGTTTGTTTTATTTGACAGAGAGAGAGAGACAGCGAGTAGAGGGAACACAAGCAGGGGGAGTGGGAGAGGGAGAAGCAGGTCTCCTGCTGAGCAAGGAGCCCGATGCAGGACTCAATCCCAGAACCCTGGGATCATGACCTGAGCCGAAGGCAGACGCTTAACGACCGAGCCACCCAGGCGCCCCTCGTTTGATCTTTTAATGTCATAAGTGAATGTTCATGTATTAGTATGCCACAGAAAATGAAAGCTGAATTTCAGCACAGAAAACAGTCTTTGGTTATGGCTGGACAGCCAGGAATAAGGCCTCTTGCCGTCCTGTGGAGTTTTTCGGTGACCCTGTGTGGATGGGACATACTAGGCAAATAAAGACGTCCAGACCCTGTTTTCTCCTAGCTCCGTTCCAAAAAGGAGGTGGCATCTTTCAGCAAACACTGACTATATCGTGGGTATAAAGCACTCATTAAAGAGCTCTACATGCCAAGTATCTAACGTTGGGCAAATTTTCCAACTTAGTTGCTGACTTTTCTGACCCGGAAAGAGGACAGCAAGAAGGCTGTGCTGTCCTTGAAAGGCTCCAGGTCTGTCTGGGAAGCAGGACAGGAGCAACCCCTTCCTTCCACCTCTGCCCCCCACTCTCCTCTCCTTCAACCCCCTTCAGCTTTCTGGAACGATTTTCATCATCATACACCCGATGCCGTTTATGAATCTAGCATCAGTTTATGAAGCACTTGCTGCGCTCCCCCGCCGAGCCCACGGATGCCCTCAGGCTGCCAAGGTGAATGAAGACAGACTGAGTCCCCTTCCTCCTTGGGGAGGGCTAACTGGGCCATATAAGAAACAGATAATACTCTTACAATGTTCACTAGATACTCTTTTCTGTTCTGCTTACTGCATTTCAGAAATACTGATCAAACCCCCTTAAATTAAACTGCAGTTTAAAAATGCCGTATCAGGGCGCCTGGGTGGCTCAGTCGGTTAAGCGACTGCCTTCGGCTCAGGTCATGATCCTGGGGTCCTGGGATCGAGTCCCGCATCGGGCTCCCTGCTCTGCAGGGAGCCTGCTTCTCCCTCTCCCACTCCCCCTGCTTGTGTTCCCTCTCTCACTGTGTCTCTCTCTGTCAAATAAATAACTTAAAAAAAATAAATAAAAAATAAAATAAAATAAAAATGCCGTATCAGCAGGAGAGAGTGCAGCTGTACGTAAAATTGTACGTTTGGTAATTGGCAGATGAGTCGGATGGTTTCTGTGTTCTCTGTAAAGTAGGCAGTGAGGTCCTCTGCTGGGTATGGGAGGGAAAGGATAGGGGTGTCTAAAAGTGTGGGGAAGGTTTGGAAGCTCTATGGGAAGAGGATCAGTATGTTGCCCAGAGAAGTGGGGCTGGGTGGTGTGGATGTTCAGCACGCACTTGGAAAATGAATGAGGGAATGAATGAGAACCTCCCAGAGACCAGTTCAGGGGAGGGACATGGTGTTTGGGGCAGGCCAGAGGAAAGAAGCTGGTGTTAAGAGCCTGACCCTCAGAAGGCAGGGAATCCCCATAAGGCAACTTCTCCAGAAGAATCTGAGGCTTGCCACCGGCAGTCCCTCATGCATTCCCTATAAGACTCTTCAGAAACTTCTTTCACAGGGCGCCTGGGTGGTTCCGTGAGTTATGTCTGACTTCAGCTCAGGTCATGATCCCAGGATCCCGGGATCAAGCCCCGAGTTGGGCTCCCTGCTCAGCAGGGAGTCGGCTTCTCCCTCTGCCCCTCCCCCTGCTCACATGCGTGCTCGCTCTCTCTCTCAAATAAATAAAATCTTAAAAAAAGAAAGAGTCCTGTCACTTCCCAGGAGCCCCACTGCCTGACAGCAGATGAGCTTACCTACTCGTCACAGAGGAGAAAGCCCAGCAGATGAGAACCTGAACTTGCCTCGCATCTCAATTACAATTTGTGAAGATCCACCTCTTTGTCTTTCCCTTCTCACCCAAAGTAAAGCTGTCCACCTGAGTTCTGTATCCCTTCCCCTTCATGTTCCTAGGACCTTCAGCCACAACTCATCCTCTCTTCCTTCAGGATCTTTCCTCTCTCTTCTTCAGCATCCCATCCCAGCCAGTAGGTTCCCTCAACTTAAAACAATTTTCCGTTTGTCTCATCATCCACCAAAGTGGATGCTCTAACTTTCTTCCTTCTCTTAACAAACTTTTTACACTATTCTATTTTTTTTTTTTTTAAGATTTATTCACTTGTCAGAGAGAGAGAGATTGAGCAGCAGGCAGGAGAAGCAGGCTTCCCGCTGAGCAGGGAGCCCGATGCGGGACTCAATCCCAGGACCCTGGGATCAGGACCTGAGCCGAAGGCAGACGCTTAACCGACTGAGCCACCCAGGCGCCCCTATTCTGTTTCTTGGTTTTTGGGTTTTTTTAAATTTTTTTTACTGTTTTCTTTTTTTAGAGAGAGAGAGAGCATGCCCAAGCATGTGCGTGCACAAGGTAGGGGGGAGGGGCAAAGAGAGAGGGAGAGAGAATCTTAAGCAGGCTCAACACCCAGCTCAGAGCCTGATGTGGGGCTCCATCTCACGACCCTAAGATTGTGACCTGAGCTGAAATCAAGAGTTGGATGCTTAACTGACTGAGCCACCCAGGCACTCCTACACTGTTCTATTTTTAAAAACAATTTTGGGCGGTGCCTGGGTGGCTCAGTCGTTAAGTGTCTACCTTCAGCTCGGGTCATGATCCCAGGGTCCTGGGATCGAGCCTGACATCCGGCTCCCTGCTCCGCGGGAAGCCTGCTTCTCCCTCTATTACTCCCCTTGCTTGTGTTCCTGCTCTCACTGTGTTTCTCTCTGTCAAATAAGTAAATAAAATCTTTTTAAAAAAAAATAGGGGGTATAGGTAATTAGGTTAATCCCCCCCCAGCTTTATTGACATTTAATTTGATATATAACATTGTGTGAGTTTAAGATATACAACGTGATGGTTTGATATACATATATATGTATTGCAAAGTGACCACCACAAGAGTTAGTTAATATATCCAGGTTAGTTAATATATCCATCACCTCACATAGTTATGTTTTGTGTGTGTGTCTGGCGAGGGCTTTTAAGATCTACTCTCATAGCGCCTTTCAGCACACAATACAGTATTGTTACCTAGAGTCACCATGCAGTATATCACATCTCCAGAACCTGTTCATCTTATAACTGGAAGTCTGTGCCCTTTGACCATCTTCACCCATCCCTCCACCCCCTGCCCCTGGCAGCCACCAGTCTACTCCCCGTTTCTATGAGTTTGGTTTTAACCACAGAGTTTTAAAACCGTAATCTACGTTTGCTATGTCTGGTTTCTCAGTTATCATCCCTCCTTAGCCCCTTCTCATACGACTTCTGCCTCTGCCACTTTATTTGAAAATGAGTTGCTCTCTTCCCTCCCAACTTCAAACCCATTGCTGTTTGTAGCTCGAAGAGCTTCAGTACCTCTTCTCGAAGCCCAGCTCCTGGTTCTTAGTTCCCTGTCCATCTCTGATCACCGATGCTTCTTGTCTCCTTCACAGACTTCTCTCCACCAACCCCTTACATACCCATGAGGCCAGGATTCTCTCCTGGTACCCCTCTTCTCATTCCTCTCGCCTCCCTGCCAGCTTACCTTCTCCTAGGACTCCTGTCCTTGTGCTGACCTCTCTCCAATCCCTGCCTCCTCCACCTTTCTCGAGACTGAGCCCGACCCTGAACTGCCAACACCTTTCTAGATATTGCCAAGTAATTATTTACTATCCTTGGAACTATCTTCTACCCAAACTACCTCATCTTAAAAAAAAAAGAAAGCCCCATCTGAAGTAGATGGTCTAAAATCTAAACTTCTGCAGGCTCCCTGTTGTCTAAATTCTTAGTGCCCTAGTGATGTCCTTCTTCTCCTGTATGTAGGTTTTAATCCTTTGTTGCTGCATAACCATCCCAAAACTTACCAGCTTAAAATAACAATACTTTATTATTTCTCACAATTCTGTGGGCTCAGCTAGGGCTGGAGCCTCCAAGGCAGCCTCCCTCGCAAGTCTGGGGCCTTAGTGCTGGCTGCCGCCTGGTGCACCTAGCTTCTCCTCCTGGTGGCCTCTCCCTCACTCTCGGTCTCTTAGCATGCGGTGGTTGAACTTAAGCTTTGCGTGGTGACTGGTCTCCAACCGGGCATAAGCAGAGGCCACTAGGCCTCCTAAGGCTCGGACAGGAATTGGTACAGTGTCGCTTCTGGTGCGGTCACGTAGTCAAAGCAAATCACAAAGCCAGCGCAGATTCAAGTAGAGGAGAAAGAGACTCCACCTCTTGATGGGTGGAGGAGCGGGCCTTTGAGAGGTGGAAGGAACTGGCAGCCATCTTTGCGGATAATCCACCATGCTATATACATAGAAGTCGTTCTGCTAGCTCTGACATGGCATTCACCGTGTGCCAGGCAATGGCTGAACATTTACGTGTATTACCTCATTCAGTCTTAACATTCCTGTGAGGTAGAAACTACTACGATCCCCATTTAACAGACGAACAACTGAAGAAGCGACAGTGAGTTCCTCAGGACCAAGACCTAGTAAGTTGGCGGAGCTAAGATTTGAATCAAGCCAGCCTGGTTCCCGAGTCCAAGCTTTCAACGCCGCCTCTCCGATTGTAACACCACACTCAGCTGTGCTCCGATGCCGCATCGCTAGGCTCCCAAGCAGAAGGTGACAGTGCCTCGTTCTCCCTCCCGGCCTCACGGTCCGCAAATACTGTTTTGTCTCTCTCAGTTCGGGGCCCTCTTTTCAGGCCTTGGCGCCCTCCTCATCTTCTTTTCCCTGGGCTATTGTTCTAGACTCCCATCTGGTTCCCTGCCCCGTGCCTCCCGGTGTTTCCCCGGCCCTCCAGGCCTCAGCCAGTGATTGCCCTAAAACTCAACTGATCGTGTCACTTCACTGACAACTTCTGCGGGCTCCCTGTTGTCTAAGTACTGCTCCAATTCCTTAGTGCTGATACCAGGCCCTTCACAGCCTGTTCCAAGTGTACGTCCCCAGCTCCGTCTCCCACCACTGCCTTTATTTACTCCAGCCACACCACACTCGCCATAACACACCAACACACCGTGCTCGCCCATTTCCACTTACTCATGCCGCGCTGACTTAATCAGCACCCACCATATGCAAGGCACTCTGCTAGGGGCCACGCAGACAGGGGCCCCCTCTGAGCTTACAGCCTAAGTGATGGATGCAGACAGTGTGGTGGCATATATCCTATAATGGAGGAAATCTTGGGTGCTAAGATCACCCATGGTAGCCTACTCCAAACCAGAGGAATGGGGTGTGTAGGCGGGTGTCCTCTAGAAAATCTAAGCTGGATCCTAAAAAATGAGTGAGATCTAACCGGAGAAGGGGGAAAGCAATCACTCATCATTCCTTTCTGTGGATATTCACGGAGCACCAACTACGATCTGGGCACCGTTCTAGGTGCTAGAAATACAGCTGTGAGAAAGACAGACAAGAAGTCCCCGGCTTGATGGCCAGGAAGCTAGGAGAGCTTTGGTGTCTGCCTCTAGCGACGGAGACAGGGCAGTAGACCTGGACATGAGAAAAAGATGTGTTCCACGAGAGCAGTGTCCTCCACCCTGGCCGCACGTTCGTACTCCTGGGAGGCTTTCCAGCATCGGCCAGAATCCCTGGGATTCTTTAGAATCACCTAGAAACACCTAGGCACTGGTGTTTTCTAAAGCTCCCCATGTGGTCCTGATGGGCAGCCAGGGTTGCAAGCCGCCCTGTTAGAGGACCTGTAGCACATTGAAGCTGGAAGTGGTGATCAGAGTTGAGGTTAGCATAGTCAGCAGAGGCCAGACCACCAAGGGTCTCGTCAATCCCGTCAGGCACTTTGGGCATAATCTTGAAGGCACTAGGAACTGGGGAAGGATTTTGGCAGGATAATGACAGAATCAGATTAGTTTTCCTTTCTCCTTCCCCACCACCCCCTTTAACAAAGGATCAGGCTGGATGCTCTGTGTGGATTGGATTCTCTTGGAGCAAAGGTAACCTGATACCAGTTTGGAGGCTGTCACTGGAGAAGTGGAGGTCCTGGGCCAGGATGAGGAGTGAGGAGAGAGAAGGAACGGTTAATATGTGAGATATTTAGAAGACTACACAGGACTCTGACTCACTAGAAGTGAGGGACAAAGGAGGGCAGAGAGTTGTGGAAGGTTCTGGCTTGAGGAGCTGGGTCCACGGTGATCCTGGTGCAAGGGACAGTGAACCAGGAAGAGCATGTTTGGAGAGAGAGCTGGTGGCTCCGTTTGGGACCCGCTGCTTGCTTCCTTGTCCTGCTGCCTGTGATCCTCTGCTTAATCTCCACCTGATGGCCCTTGCCTCCCACCAGACCTGTTTTATACACCTCTTCCGGGAAGCCTATCTGGATTCTCCCTTCCATTGGCTCTGGGTGAACGCCTATCAGTTTGTGAGGTCAGTGTCTATTTACAGATATTTATTCTACAGCCTGGGCTTCTCCAAGCATGGATGTGTCTTATTCCATGCTGTCTGCTTAGCACAGTGCCCGGTACACAGGAAGTGAACGATAAAAAGATGTTAAATAGACAAGTTAACGGCTGAAGACCTGGGCCGGAAGCAAGAGCTCTCCTAGGACTGTGATTAGAAGTGGGTCGGGGGCTTCTTGTTCTCATTTCTAGGGAAAGGGACAGACAGAGTCCAGGGGCAGAGGAGGGTATTTGCTGAGCTGATCAGGAAAGAGACTGAGTTAGAGGCACCGAAGCTGTTGACTCGTAGATAGATTGAGAGCATACAAGCAGGGGGAGTAGCAGGCAGAGGGAGAAGCAGACTCCCCGCTGAGCAGGGAGCCCCGTGCGGGACTCAATCCCAGGACCCTGGGATCATGACCTGAGCCAAAGGCAGAGGCTTAACCAACTGAGCCACCCAGGCGTCCCTTTAAGTATTTCTTTTATGATAGCCTTTCTATCTGTGAAATCTTTACCTTGGGGAACCACTGATCTAATCTTACCTCCCTTTACAGATAAGGGAGTGTAAAACAGTTGTATGTTATGTAATATTAATGGAATGCGCAGTATTTTCTCAAACACTAAACTCTTTGTAGACACCATAAGGGCTGTGGTTGTGTCTCCTATTTTTTGGACCCCATAATCCCAGAATATAGCATCATGCCTGGCATGGGATGCTCACAATAATTATCCATTGGAGGAATAAATGAATTGTTCTAGGGTTTTTATGTTTTTTGCAAGGTTCAAAAGCTTAACCGACTGGGCCGCTCAGACGTCCCCCTATTTTTAACTTTTTGAGAAAGCTCCATCCTGTTTTCCAGAGTAGCTGCACCAGTTTGCGTAGAATCCTAGTTGTTAATGATATTTATTTTTATTGATGGAGCCGGTAGACTCCTTGAGGGACTCTGTTCTCTGTTGCCCAGCAGGGCAGGTGCTCAGCGAGGGATTGAGCCCACTGACCATGCAGAGATCAGACATATCCAAGAAAAGATAACCCAGGAAGCTGAATGATAGCAGGAGCCACCATGTACTTCCCTTATATTACCTCCTTTAATCTCCATGGTAACCTTGCCAGGACCTGTTTGTGCTGCACGTCATAATTTGAAGCAACAACAATTTTAAGATTCTTTAAAAGATATTGCTGAAATTTAATTCCTGAACAGATGTGAGTTTTTAATATAGATTCGGGACGGCAGGGGTGAGGGTGAGTGGAGGTAACTTTTCTGCTTCAATTTCTTTCTTCTTCAGAGTAAAGGGAATAGTGTGACCCACAACGTTTTGAGATTGTTTAAAGGCTTTTGTTGAAATGCTTGTTTATTAAAATGCTTTTAAAGTGTCCTGGCAGTTGAAAGTTAAATAAGAAGCAAAAAGTTTACTCCTTGTCAGCTCGTCTGCCTAGAATTTTTAAGGTCCTCTTCTTTAGGTAGGATTTCATTATTTGCCGTAAAATGCTACTTTTCTGTGAAATACTATAAACTACTGTTTTCAGACCATAAGTTCCAATGCAGTAAGGTCATGAAATCCATTTAGTGGATGGTGGTCTTTTAATAATGGCAAAAGAGATGGGGTGCCTGGGTGGCTCAGTCGGTTAAGCATCTGCCTTCGGCTCAGGTCATGATCTGGGGGTCCTGGGATCGAGCCCCACATCGGGCTCCCTGCTTGGTGGGGAGCCTGCTTCTTCCTCTCCTTCGGCTTGCCATTCTGCTTGCTTGTGTGCTCTGTCTGTCAAATAAATAAATAAAATCTTTTTTAAAAATGGCAAAAGAAAAATAAATAAATAAATAAAAATGGCAAAAGAGGGGTGCCTGGGTGGCTCTGTCATTAAGCATCTGCCTTCAGCTCAGGTCATGATCCCAGGGTCCTGGGATCGAGTCCCACATCGGGCTCCCTGCTCGGCAGGAAGCCTGCTTCTCCCTTTCCCACTCCTCCTGCTATGTTCCTGCTCTCGTTATCTCTCTCTCTCTCAAATAAATAAATAGAATCTTTAAAAATAATGGCAAAAGAGGGGCACCTGGTTGGCTCAGTTGGTAGACCTTCTGAGTCTTGATCTTGGGGTTGTAAGTTCGAGCCCCATGTTGGGTGTAGAGATTACTTAAAAATAAAATCTTCTTTAAAAATGTTGGGTGCTTGGGTGGCTCAGAGCTTGGTTAAGCATCTGCCTTTGGCTCAGATCATGATCCCAGAGTCCTGGGATCGAGTCCAGTGTCAGGCTCCCTGCTCAGTGGGGAGTCTGCCTCTCCCTCTACCCCTCCCCCTGCTCATGGTCTCTCAAATAAATAAATAAATAATCTTTTAAAAAATGTCAAAAAGATGTCAGAATGCATTGTGTTGCATAAATGAGTTTATATTACATGCATATGTTTTATGGATACACACATGACTTGCAAGATAAAATGTATTTCTTTTTATAGGTTACAGTCAAAAGAGTTTTCAAACTTTTTGAAGTTTGGTTTTGTTGGGGTGCCTGGCTGGCTCAGTCAGTAGACCTTGCAACTCTTGATCTTGCGGTGGTGAGTTTGAGCCCCACATTGGGTGTGGAGCCTTTAAAAAAAATAAATATTAAAAAAAAGAAAAGATAAAATGGTTTTGTGAATGATGCCTTGACATTATGGTATTCAAATTATACATCAGCATGGATGAAGGGACATATTTTGTGTCATTATGAAGAGATAGCAGTAAGGAAAAATGGATGCTGAGCTAATTCCTGCAAAACACCTTGTCAGGTGGGAACCTGTTTGTGCTGCACGTACTTCCTACTTTCATTTGTAAAAATACTGAAGGCTTGCTCATAAAAAGAAAAATTTGGAGGAGGAAATAATGGCACATAAAGTTTCGGAATGTGCATGTGTAACAGGCTACGGTATGAAGCATTTCTGCCTCTAATGGTTGTTGAGTTCTACTCCCTGGAAGGGTCCCCAGTGGTCCCTCTCCCGTGGTAACTTGAAATGTGCTGAGGCACGAATCTGAGTACATCCTAGTTGGCCTGTGGGCAGGGAAACAGTCCTTTAGCTCATGAGTGAGCCACGCCCCCTGCCCTCCATCTCCATTTTTTCTATTCTTTGGGGTTTTTTTTAAAGATTTATTTTTATTTGGGGGGGAGGGGCAGAAGGAGAGAATCTGAAGCAGACTCCCCACTGAGCGAGGAGCCTGACGTGGGATGACCCTGAGATCGTGACCTGAGCCGAAACCAAGAGTCGATGCTTCACCGACTAAGCCACCCAGGTGCCCCTCTCTTCTTTGTTTTAAGAGCATAACTCCCGTAAGGTAATAAAAAGTTTGTTCCCATCTGAAGAATGACCAGTAAGTGAAAGGTGAAGCCCCACCAAGGAAGACAGCTTCTTGACAAAGGTGTGACTCCCCCAGAAAACCAGAGTCGCTGCAGATCCTCGCGTTCCACAATCTGGCAGGCCCTGGAGGTCTTTGTGGGTCGCTCTGGTGGCGGTTAGGGGTCTGTGCCCTATGCTTTGCTTGCTGCCTTTGTAGACCCTGTGGGGTGAGCATTGATTTGAGACCATATTCGTTTACAGTATAGCCTCTGAAAGACAGAAACTTAGTGTGTAGAAATTTTCATGTTTGCTTAAAAAAGGAGAAATTACTTGTTCTATCTAAGGGCTGTGTTTGGTTTTTGCTTATTGATCAGTGCTCCTTCCTCAGCGGCTCTGGGACTGACCATGTAGAGTCCTCTGAGATCACCTGAAGTGCTTCTGCTCTTTAGGATTCCGTGCTGTCTGTCTCTGGTTTGCTGCGAGCTGAGGCCTTCACACAACCCTGGAGGGGAGAAGGACAGCTGGGGACAGGACAGGGGGTGTCAGTGGACAAATCAGGACCAGATTCTGCTTCCGCCTTCACATGTGGATGCTGACTCTTTTGAAAGAATTACAATAAAGTCACTGATGGGCTGACTCATATGCCCTTTCTCTAAAAGACATAAACTGGATAGCTGGAGGGGGGAGGGTTCAGCCCCTCCCCATTCGGCAGTGTTTTGACCTGAAGCGAGCATTCTGTAATGTGCCTGTAAGTCACAGTTGCAATGTAGAAACAGGGGGAAAGACAGAAAAAGGGGAGAGGCATGTTAGTTTATCAGGATGCGAGAAATTGTGCCTCCTTTTTTATTAAAAAAAAGTTGGGCTGGGATTCATTCATTGCTGCACTATAGATGTCACCAGAAGCCTCCCTCTGCTCTCTCAGCTCCGCATAGCAGAGGCTAGGTGGGCATCTTCCCTAGTGATTAGGTCCAGGGAGAATTTGTCCATACAACCGCAACCGACTGTAATCAATCTGGTGGCCATTTGTCGAGTGCCTGCTACCTCCCAACACCAGCTAAGTGCCTTGACATGTTCCTTTAGCATGGAACATTGATGGAAGATGCTATAGTTGGTCCTGGGGTGAGCGGGGCTATAAATACGAGCAAAGCATAGTCTTTGCCTTCTTGAGGCTCATGATCCAGGGGTGGAAATGAAGATGACTAATTATAAGTCAAGCCAACCGCAGTGTGTGTTATAAAGGAGGGAGGAAGTTCTTTGGAAGTACAAAGGGAAGAGGGAAGGGGCCAAAGAGAGGGCTGAGGGAAAGTGAACAGGAAGGAGAGGTACCCAGGGGAAAGGAATGCCGGGGCCGTGGCAAGAACATGAGCAGAGCTGGGGAGGCACCAGTAGTATTTGAGGAACCCGGAGTAACACTGTGTGGGAAGAGTGGAGAGTAGTCCGAGGGAACAGAAAGGGATGTGGTGGACGATGAGCAAGCCCAGCATCGTCATTCCAGAGGCACTGGGTCCCCATCAGAGGTTTTGAGCAGGGAGCGAGGCACCAGATTTGTGTATTAAGAAGAGAAGTTGAAGAGAATGGATTGGAGCGGGGGAGGGTGCCTTCCGGAGGCCTCTGCAGTGGTTCATTGGCCAAGTGACAGGGCTTGAACAAGGCCAGTGGAAATGAAGTGGAGGTTACTCCAGAATGATTTGTACCCGAGAGCCAGTCTGTGAATTTATAATGGGCATGAACCTATCCAGCCACTGGAGTGATTAGGTCAGCTGGCCAGAACACAACTTTTAAAATTGAAGTACATTAATAATCAAAGGATTACTTGGTGAAAATGGAGCTAAGGCAAAAGGAGTTGGATGGTCTGAGAGGACCTTTTACTCAATCTGTAGCCGTTACTGTAGAGCAGTAATAATAAAGCTTAGTCTCTGGTGGGATACTTGGCCTGCTGCAGATGGAGGAGCCGCTCCCCAGGCCAGCGCTATAGAGAGGCTGGTGGGCAGCATATTCGAGGCTCTTTTGGTTGCAAGAGAGGGAACTCACTCATAGGAGAGCAAGTAAAATGGGGAATAGTTCTAAGGAAGGAGAGTCTTCCAATCCAAATTCTAGAAAGGCAGCCAGGCCTCATGGGGCTTAGAATATCATCAGGCACTTTCTCCACCCCTCTTCCCTCCCTCCACACCCAATGAAAATCTCTTCTCCCTGACACACTGGCCTTCCTGTTCCCATCCACTTGCATGGACCCCATTATAACTGCTCCAAAATGGCAGCCTTGACCCTTAGTCTTTCCATCCATATTGTCTCCTCCCCACAGCTGAGCCACTTTCTGTGTCCCAAGTACTAACACGAGCAGAGAGGATCCAATTGGTCCAGGTTGGGTCATGGGCCTTTCCCTAATCTAGTTAGGTTGAAGATGTGAGGTGATAGATTGTTTGAGAAAAAAAACAAAATGATGGTAAACAATGGATAACTCTACTATGCTGGTATTAATGTTCAGCTCTTCCAGACTATGAATAACCCAGTGTATTAGTCGTGTATGGCTATATAGCAAAGTGCCTCAAAATTTAGCAGTTTGGGACGCCTGGGTGGCTCAGTCGGTTAAGTGTCTGCCTTCAGCTTAGATCATGATCCCGGGGTCCTGGGAATCAGTCCCACATCGGGCTCCATGCTCAGCAGGGAGCCGCTTCTCCCTCTGCCTGCCACTCCCCCTGCTTGTGTTCTCTCTCTCTGACAAATAAATAAATAAAATCTTTTTTAAAATTCAGCAGTTTAATTTTTTTAAAAAGATTTTATTTATTTAATTGACAGAGGGAGAGAAAGCACAAGCAAGGGGAGGGGCAGAGGCAGAGGGAGAAGCAGACTCCCCGCTGAGCATGGAGCCAGATGTGGGACTGATTTCCAGGACCCCGGGATCATGATCTGAGCTGAAGGTAGACGCTTAACTGACTAGGCCACCCAGGTGCCCCTAGCAGTTTAATTTCTATTTTTATTTATTTTTTAAGTAATCTCTACACCCAACATGGGGCTCAAACTCACAACCCTGAGATCAAGAGTCAAACGCTCTACCTACTGAGCCAGCCAGGCACCCCCGAAATTTAGCAGTTTAAAGCAAAAGCATTTATTGTATCACAGTTATGTGGGTCAGGAACCCAGGAACAGTTTAGCTGGGAGTTTCTGCCTCAGGGTCTCTCAGGAGGTTGTAATCCAGCTGTTCTCTGGGGTTGCAGTAACCTGAGGGGCAGGGAGGGGTGGGTGATGTGCTTACACAATAGGCAGAAAGCCTCGGGGCCTCTCTGACTGTTGGCTAGGGACCTCAGTTCCTGGCCACGTGGGTCTCTCCACAGACCGAGTGTCCTTAGGACGGCGGGGCAGCTGGCTCTCCCCAGAGTGAGTGATCCAGAGATAGCACCTCAGATAGAATTTGCAGCCTTTATAACCCACCCTCAGAAGTGGTAAACAATCACTTCTGCCCTGTTCTATTAGCCACAGACCACCCCTGGTACAAGGTGGGAGGGGAGTACACAAAGGTGAGAATACGAAGAGGTGAGACTCCCTGGGAGTCATCTTGAAGATTAGTCATACTCAGGACTTAACCATACTCAATCAGACATTTATTTAGTGCTTACTTGTGTGCCAGGTGCTAGGAATTCAGAGCAATATGACTGAGTTTCTGTCCTTGAGGATCTCCCTGTCTAGTGTGGGGGAGCCTTACAAAAACACACTGCCATGTGTCCCCTGAGCTCTCTTTCACCTCTCTGCAGCCGTCTTTCACACTACCACCACACTTATCCTCATAAAATTCCAATCTGTTCATAGCAGTCTTTTATTTAAACCATCCTCAAGTGGCACCCCTTTTTGCCTAGACAGGTGTTTGGGGGGGGTTGTTTTTGTTTTTTAAGTTTTATTTATTTATTTGAGAGAGAGAGAGAGGGAGAGAGGGAGAGAAGGAGCAGGGGGAGGGGCAGAGGGAGTGGGAGAAGCAGGCTTCCCGCCGAGCAGGGAGCCCGATGCGGTGCTCGATCCCACGACCCTGAGATCATGACCTGAGCCGAAGGCAGACCCTTAACCGACTGAGCCACCCAGTCGCCCCTGTTTGTTTGTTTGTTTAATTTTAATCACCACCACAGGAACAAATACTTTTTTTTTACTTAAGCATAGACAAAATACCATATGATTTCACTTATGTGTGGAATCTAAAAAATAAAACAAACGAATAAACAAACAAAAAGCAGAAACAGAACCATAAATACAGAGAACACACCAGTGGTTGCAGAGGGGAGGAGGATGGAGGGATGGGCAAAATGGGTGAAGAAGAGTGGAAGATACCCGCTTCCAGTTATGGAAAGACTTAGTCACAGGGTTTGAAAGGAACAGCAGAGGGAATATAGTCAGTCGTATTGTAGTAACATGGTGTGGTGACAGACGGTGGCTACTCTTGTGGTGAGCACAGCATAACGTAGAGGGTTGTTGAATCACTGACTTGTACACCTGAAATTAATGTAACATTGTGTGTCAACTATATTGCAATAAAAATAATAATAACAAAAAATTTTAAAGATTTAATCACCACCACAGTAGTATATATATTTTTTTAATTGAAGTGTAGTTGACATATGGTATTATATTAGTTTCAGGTGTACAACACGATGATTCAACATTGATATACATTACGAAGTGATCACCAGGATAAATCTCGCTACCATCTGTCAGCAGAGAAAGTTGTTACATATTATTAACTATATTCCTATGCTGTACATTGTATCCTCGTGTCTTATTTATTTAATTTATTTATTTTTAAAGATTTTATTTATTTATTTGACAGAGAGAGACAGCGAGAGAGAGAACACAAGCAGGGGGAATGGGAGAGGGAGAAGCAGGCTTCCCGCGGAGCAGGGAGCCCGACGCGGGGCTCCATCCCAGGACCCCGGGATCACGCCCGCGCCAAAGGCAGACGCTTAACGACTGAGCCACCCAGGCGCCCCTTATTTATTTTATATCACAAACCAGCACACACATATATAGACAGGTTTATAATGAAAACAAATTTCACAAAAAAAGTTTACCTTACTACCTGTGATATATTCAGATATTTTCTATTCTAGGCTTTCATTTTTTTATGAAAGCTGGTCACAATCTCATGAATTTTACAACCTATTGAATTGTGGCCTGCAGTGTGAAAAGCAACCACCTGAAGAATCACCCAGACTCCCTGCCATGAGCTACAAAGCCCCACATAAAGTTCCTCTACCTGGAGCTCTCTCCTCTCTTTCCGCACATTATTTAGAGAACTCTTACGCATCCTTTAAAACCCAGCTTTAAAGTGTCTCCTCTTCCCCTCTCTTCTGGCATAGAATTGCTGCTCCCTGCTCTGGCCCTCAGAGCATTTCGCTTGGTGACTGTCCCTCCTCGCTTCCAACCTGCTCTGGGGCCAGCTCCCGGAGTCCACAATACATTTTCATAAAGTCTCCCAATATGTTTACCAGGACGTGGAGCAAATTAGCATCACACGAATGACGGTGCTGTGAACGAGCACAAGCGGTGTGCAGCGGGGAGTGTCACACACAGGTTTCCTGTTGCTGGAGCCACGTGCTGCAGAAACAGGATCCCTGCCCCTGCGGGCCACTGTCTCACCCCGTGCGAGCAGCTCAGGTACATTTCGCACTAGAACTTGCCACCCAGGTTCTTTGCCGCGGTTCATTTTAGCTGCTCTGGTTTCTTTTTATTTCGTGGGGGCTTTTTTTTGTTTTTTTGTTTTTCTACTTTTTTCATTTGTTTGTGTTGATGGGGACAGCCTAGTGAGAAACGGAGCTTCAGGCGGCACGCGTAGAAAGGCCTCTGGACCCGCCCCGGGGAGGGAGGGGTTCATTTCTGAAGTGGTATGGAAGGAGGGTTTTGAGGTTTTTGAATATTCGCTGCTAAGTATCTAAGAAAGAGATTTGTTTGTCCACATTTGCACTATCTTGGCAGGCTAGCAACCTGACAAAATATTTTCTGGGTTTTTTTTTTGGTTTTTTTTTGCCTCTCCGTGGTTTTTATTTTTGAGGGGGAGAAGAATTGACACCTTGGTTCAGTGGTATAGAAATACAGTGGCTGTTTCCTTTTAACTTAAGGGTTGATGCTATTATGATTCCTAAGCCCAGCCTCTTGGGAGTTGCTGATAGACTATGCTGTGGGCCATAACCAGAAAAGGAAAAAAAAGCAATTAAATTATTCCTTCTCCAGTATTCTCATTTCTGCATCTGTCAATGGCTGTGTAACTGCCCAAGGATATGTTGACTTGGTTGTGGTGTGTGCATATTTGGGGGAGGGAAAGGAGGGGTGAAGACAGACTGTAAGCAGATAATTACTGTGGAATATGATAAATAGTATGATAGATTTATCGCATGCATAGAGAAGGGAGGTATTTATTCCCTTCAAGTGGTATTTTTCAAATGAGGGTCACCTCCATTAGTGGATCATGAAATCCATTTGCAAGGTGGCTTAACAGCACTTCTAAAAGTGAAATCGAAGAGACTGAAATACGGTTGCCCCTTAAACAACATAGGGGTTAGGGGCTCCAACTCCCCCACACCCTCCACTATTTAGTCAAAATCCATGCATAACTCGACTCCTCCCAGAACTTAGCTACTAATAGCCTACTGTTGACTGGAAGCCTTACTGATGACATCAACAGCCAATTAACACATACTTGGTATGTCATATGTATTATATGCTGTATTCTTTTTCTTTTTTTAAGATTTTATTTATTAGAGAGACAGAGATCACAAGCAGGGGAGGGGCAGAGGGCAAGGGAGAAGCAGACTCCCCACTGAACAGGGAGCCCGATGAGGGACTCAATCCCAGGACCCTGGGATCATGACCTGAGCCAAAGGCAGACGCTTAACCAACTGAGCCACCCAGGTGCCCCTATATGCTGTATTCTTACAATAAAGTAAACTAGATGAAAGAAAATGTTATTAAGAAATTCATAAGGAAGAGAAAATACATTTACAGTGCTGTGTTGTAAGAAAATCTGCATATAGGAGACCCACGCAGTTCGAACCCATGTTGTTCAGGGGTCAAGTGGATCTCAAGTTGCAACCTCCATAGTAAGTTTAGATATCGTTTTCCAAAACCTTTGTTTTAGGTATATATTTATTGCATGGTAGTGTGAAATCTATTTCTTGGGAGTGAGTGTCAGGCAAAGATGTCTGAAAGTCACTTGTAGGGGATGGAAGAAGGCACCCCAGAGGAGGTGGCATTTGAGCTGGGTTTTGGAGAATGGTGGACTTGCCCCAGAGGAGGAAGGGCATTCCAGGCAGAGGGAAAAGCTTATTGCCCACACTGGGCAGGTTTATTCAGGGGCAGGCTGTCCTCCTTGATTGCACTGCAGGGTACTGGGAGAGGAGCGGCTGGGGGTGCTCCTGGGGGGCAGGTGGAGTAATTCATGGGCCACTTGAAAATATAAATGTTGGCCCCTCAGCTCTCCCTAGAAATTCCAAGTCTCTGGGAACGGGTTTGGCTTTGGGAATCTGTATTTCTGATAAGCTTCCCTGGGCAGTGAGGCGCTAACAGACATATGACACAGCAGCGCTGGGTTTGCAAAAGGTGATTTTTGCAGTAGTTTAGATACAAGATTGAATGGGGAGGCCAAGCAGAGAGGTGAGGACCTGAAGTGAGATGAAGGCAGTTGGAGAAGAAGGACTAGATTTGAGGGAGATTTGAAAGGTGGGTTGCATGGGCTAAGGGAAGTAAGAGAATGAGAAGGAATCCTAGACCATCCTAAAATATCTAGGTGAACACAGAGACCAGAGGGAAGACCAAATTCAGAAAGGGAGAGGATTACTTGAGTTTTGGTTTTTGCCCTAGGACAGGGCAGGAATAACTCATCAAGCTTTCACCATGCCCCATGCGAACTGTACCTCCAGAGCATACGTGGCCTTTGCTCAGATTACCCATCTCTGGACAATCTCCTGTCTTAGACCTGACTCCAGTTCATCTAATTCACAAGAGATTGATTCATACACCCACCTTTCTAGTTGGCCCGTATGATTTACAGTGAGGGGATATATAAACCTTTTCAGGTACAAGATACCTCTTTGCTTAGGGTGTCACCTTTATAGTATCAGAATACCTGGGAATGGAAGCAGTCATTAAAAGACGTAGGTGAGAAAGAATTGTGTAGTCTGAGGGGTGTCACATGTGGGCTCTAAAAATGCCTGATTAACTTTCCTGTGGCTCTTCAGTGATCAAAATACTTGCAGAGGTTCCAGTATCTATACTCCCTAAGTGTTCTTCTTCCGCGTTGAGGACATATCTCCGTGCCTGTTCAGCGCCTATTGATTTCTTTGTCTTCAGCTTGTATCAACGAGTCATCTTTTAGGGGTGGTTCCTTATCAGATGTCTGACCTCTTAGTAGTTTCACTTTCAGAAAGGACACTGACCTTTATTGAGCAAGCCCCCCTTACATGGGAATCCTATATTAGAGGCTGACTTCCTCAGCAAAACCTGAGGGCGTTTTAGAGTAGCAGCCTGAAGCCTTGGAGACCCCTGTTCTGCTGCCTCTCCAGTCCACCATCCTCCTGGGCATGGTGGTGGGGAAGGAGTGCTCTGTTTAGGACAGGTTAGGAGTTCTGGCAGAGCACCAGAGGGGCTGGGGACTTGGTGAGTGACACATCCCAGCCGTGCCTTCCAGTGGTGCTGGCATGGGGTATCTTAACCTGATGAGTGTCCTCCCCCTCTCATACTCTGTGGGGAAGCAGGCTGGATGTGTAAGACAGCAAGGCCAGTGGGAGTGCCGACTGCCTTTTTTTTTTTTTTTTTTTTTTATAGTTCTGTTATACTCCTTATCCTTGTACTCGAAGCTTGTGGGAGTTCAGACTTTTTAAAATCTGTCAAGGAAAATAACCAGCTTGAAATATGTCATGACTAGAATAGCCTTAGTCTCTACAAAGATGATTTAAAGTGTTTATATTCATGTATCAAATAATGTAGGCAAGGTTTTGAAAACAGTTGTAATCACTCCAATAAATTGCTTGTTTACCATTGCTTTGAAAACAATTACCTCTAATGATAGCATTAACAGTCACAACACTAAGGGTAACTATTATTAAATATTTACTATATATCCGGTTCTAAAGCAAGGATTTTGTATACCTAATGTCATTTAACTCTCTCTCCACCAACCTGAGATACAGGTATTGTTATCTTCATGTTACAGATAAGGAAACAGAGGTGAGAGAAGTTTAAAAAGTTGGCAAAGAGACCACAGGGCTAAAAAGTAGCAATGACAGAGCTCTAACTGGCGAGAGAGAGAGAGAGAGAGAGAGAGAGAGAGAGAGAGAGAGAGAGAGGAGTGGGGTGAGGGGGAGGAAGAACTCTAAACCATTAGCCTCTTCTGCCTGTGATCCATCAGGCAATGGTTTTATGTGGTTCTAGGAGACTTAACTGCACTCACTTAATATATAGGTCTCTAGATATAGATCGATTTCTTGTGTTCTTACACATCTTGTGGACTGGGCTGTTTTTCTGTTATCCCACAAGTACTGATTGTGAGCTAACTCTATACAGAGTACTCTGCTAGGCCCTTAGAGAATAGAAAGCCCTTGAGGAGCTCCCTATCTGGGAGGGAACGTAAGAGAGAGATAATTAGATTGAATCATATGAGATTGCCATTGGACTTTCTTTTTTTTTTTTTTTTAAAGATTTTATTTATTTATTTGAGAGAGAGAGAATGAGAGAGAGAAAGCACATGAGAGGGGGGAGGGTCAGAGGGAGAAGCAGACTCCCCGCCGAGCAGGGAGCCCGATGCGGGACTCGATCCCGGGGCTCCAGGATCATGACCTGAGCCGAAGGCAGTGGCTTAACCAACTGAGCCACCCAGGCGCCCATGAGATTGCCATTGGGAAATTACAAGGGACATACTAAAATAAATTACTGATGCATAACTAAAATAAGACAATGTAATATTAGCTAAACACTGTGCCATCTCCTGTTTCAGGTACCTTGCTAAACATTTTGCATGCACTAGTTCCTGAATCTTTAAAATAACTCTCAGACATGATTATAATTACCCCATTTTATAGATGAGGAAGTTGAGGGTAATATTAGCTAAACACTGTGCCATCTCCTGTTTCAGGTACCTTGCTAAACATTTTGCATGCAGTAGTTCCTGAATCTTTAAAATAACTCTCAGACATGATTATAATTACCCCATTTTATAGATGAGGAAGTTGAGGCTCTGAAGGGTGAAGCCACACACCTGGTTGTGACAGAGGTGGGATTTGAACCCAGGTCAGCCTGAATACAGAGCTAGTGCACTTAAGCCCCAGAATGTAAGTACCTCTAGAGGTACAAATAAAGGTATACACTTTCTTCATGCACATTGGCAATTTTTCAATTTTTATTTCACACACACTGTATAGAGCATTTACTAACACATCTGGTATATTTTGGCATTTCTGTGATGGGGGCACATCTGGTCATGCACATCACCACTTAATCTCAGCATCTGCTTTCTTCCCCTTCTGAGAATGGCCCACCAACCAAGGGGAACATATGAAGGGAAAAGATAAAAAACATGTATTTCAACTTGTGTTATGTGAACACTGGGCCTGTTTATTTGGATGCCCAAACACATGCTAGAACATTTCAATTTTAATTTAATCACTTTTTTTTTCTGTGTCCACTTGCCCTTCTTTTTTTCTAAGTCACACACGTAGATGGGAATCACAGGAATGACCATTTCAATTGTACATAATTAAATTACAGGCAATACTATTAAAGTTATTTGTGTACAATCAAGCCATTTTAAGAAGTTTCCTCTTAAAAAGTTTCCTGATTTCACATTCAGATACCAAAATCCTGTTTATATAAACCATAATTTTAAATTTTATGTACAAAGGCATATCCCTTATTTAAAAATGTTAAGTTTTTTTAATCACATGGGAAAAAATAAAGAAGCTTTTGTTTTGCTATATTAGTAAGTGATGCCAATTTTGGTGGTGTCTGGTGAATCTGAGATTCTCCCCACTGCTGTCCCAGGATTTTGCAACACCTCCCAAAGTTTAAAATTAGATTTGACGGCTGGCATTCTCAAAGTAGGTCGTCACAAATTAGTTGTCCCGTCTACTTTTGCCACAGTCCTGAACTCTGTTTATATTAAAACAGGGAGGACTGCTTGTTCCCAAGATCCTTTTCAGGCTTTGAAGAGGGTAGTTTTAGCATCAACCTGACTTGGGCTCCCTCACCAGCCCGTATTAGACTGATGACCTCAGGCAAATTACTGAAACCACTGGGAGTCTCAGCTACAAAATCAGGTTGATTAAACCTTATTCTACAGGTTTGTGGGAAGGTTCATCCAATGACGTATATAAAGCATCTAGGTGGTTAATAGGCATTCAGGAAATGTCAGTGCTCTTATATGTGGACATTCTTTTAAAAATCCTGCAATGCCCTATACATAAGTATATAAATTCAGGTTTGTTTGGTGATCTGTTGAAGTGAAATTTGTGTGTCTTTGGGGTTTCGGGCAACTTGGGAGACTAGCTTTCTGAAATCCATTAATATTTCATTGGAGCTGTGGGGCCAGAGCTGTATAACTTGCTTGGTGGGTCCTAATTGCAATGAATAATCCATGAACTCTTTTGAAATGTAATTCTTCGAAATGGGTATTATAATTAAATTCCAGCCAATCCAAGAGCACTTTAAAACATGTCTAAAAATTTCCCAAGCCAATTAGAAAACTGGTTGGTCCAACTGTCAAGTGTAGAGAAATATGCTAATTTATGCAAAGACTACTCTTCCAGGAAGGCCTTGGCTGAATGTGAAGCACATTTACTGAGGAAACACCTCGATGATACTATGTGATACTAAATCACTGAATATATTTTTAAGGCATGTCCAAATACAAAGCATACATTGTGGAATGACAGAGCAGCAGTTACTAGAGCAAGATATGGTTTGTTTTTTAAAAAGATTTTCTATCTTGACTATGACAACATTGTATGCCAACCTTGACATATTTATCTTGCGCAATACAGTGTAGTTACAGTATCCTTATAAAAGCAAGCAAGGTGTACTACTATTGTGTTTTTTAATTCTAAGGGAATGTAGAAACTAAACAATTTCACTTAAATAATTTAAATCTAGGGATAATTTGATTTAAAACTCACCAAATATCTGGGGGACATGGGTCCGAACATTCTGTTTATCAGCAGGACCCCCACTGCTGTATGTATTACAAACTAATTTAAAATAGTATTTGAACATTTCTGGAGCTTACATATGTAGTTTTTTAAAAATCTGAGTCACATTCTTATACAATTCATCTTTTACCTGCCCTTGGTGTTTATTTAAAAGATAACAAGACCCCCACTATATTTTCTTGGACATTTACAGTAAAAGTAAATACAATTAACCTAGACACAAAGCACCCCCTCCCAATCCACACTATCATAATTAGCATTTACATAAATGCTCTGAGGGCTAGATGGCTTATGGAGACGTCTCAACAAATTGAGATTTGAGATTAAAAACGGGTGGTAATTATAAACTTGCACCAAAGAGTGTTAAAAGATTGGGTAGCTCCCTTTTTAAGAATGGGGATCACGTAATGAAAATTTCACAAATTTGGAATATTGGTGGTGATAAAGTATATCTACGTAAAGAGAAGGCAGAGAAGGCAATAGGAATTGGATGTTTCGAGTGACTTAATCAGCTCCTCACCTTCATCTTGGCCGCTAAAGTTGTGTTGTGTTTTGTTTTGTTTTGTTTTTAATGCTGACTTACAGATTTCACAGATAAGGTTTCCCGGCATTCTGGAATGGAAAGAGAGGGTGTTGCAAAGGAAAGCCTAGTACATTTAAAAGTTAGAATGAATCAGTTATTTGCAAAATAACTAAGTGAAAGTGTTGTTTTACTTTTTTAAAAAGCATATGCAAAAAAGGTATTTACTGATTCTAATCAGAGTTCTAAACAAATATTGTGTTTTTTGTTTTTAACCCCCGGCGCCCCCATCCCCGGTCGAGCTAAAACTGGGGAGAGAGAGAGAGAAAAAAAAAAGAGAGAGAGAGAGCGAGAGAGAGAGAGAGAGAGAGAGAGAGAGAGAGAGTGTGTGTGTGTGTGTGTGTGTGTGTGTGCCGGGCGCCTGCAGAGAATAGCACGCATCTTGTAGATCTTAAAAAAAAAAAAAAAAGCCAAATAAACCTGTTTCTTGAATAAACCAATACATTTCTGAAGTTAAAAAGAATCCCAAAGGAAACAGGAATTGACAGCTTGGGAGCTTGATTTTTGGGGGGAAAAAAATTTTTTTTTAATTAAAAAAATCCTAATCTCCACATTTTTTGCTAGGCGAGAACCGAAGTTTGGAGGTAGACGAGCAGGCGAACGGTTTGCCCGGGCGCAGAGCATGAAGGCCGGGCGGGCGCGGGGAGCGGGCGCCCGCCGCCCGGCGCGGGGGTGAGCGAGAGAGAGAGCGGAGCGCGTGTGGCCGGCGCCGCTCGGCCGGGAGCTCCCGCGCCCGCGCCCCGCGCCCCGCGCCCGCCGCCGCCGCCGCCGCCCCTGGTGCGATGGCGCAGAAACCCCGTTGACAAGGCACTGCTTTTTCATGACGGTGAGTTTCCCTTTGAGTGTATTATAATTTTGTGATAAAAATTTCAAGGAGAAAAAAAAACACACACAACCTCCTTCCTCTGCCTCTTTCCTTCGGGGAGGGGAAAAGCGAGGGAGGGGGGGCTGGAGATCTATCTCCAGACAGACAGAAAAGAAAGAGGAGCAAATTAAACACCGAGTTGCCAAAACCAGGATATTAGGTTTCAGCCCAGAGAGCTATTGGCTAAGGCTGTGTTTTTTTTGGGGGGGGTGGGTTTGTGGGTGGGTGATGGTGGTGGTGGGTGGATGTTTAATGGACACGGAGAAAAGGGGAATCGAGTGTTTATGCCTTTCCCAGCGCCGCCCGGGCCCCGGGAAGACCAAGTTCAGTGTCTCGGGCGGGGGCGCGGGCAGGGGGCGGCGGGGCCGGGCTGGGGGCGCCTCGGCGGGGTGGGGGCCCCGGCGCCTTTTTTTTTTTTCCTTTTCCGCGGATGCAAATTTCTGGAGCGGGGAGAGGGAGAGCCTGGGAAGGGGGGTGGCGTGGCGGTTGGTGGTGGGGAGGAGAGGGGAGGGAAGCCTTTTAATGACTCATTGATTGAGCCGGTTTAAAATTAGTTGTGTGCGCGAGTGTGAGTGTGTTTTCCGCCCCCCGGAGCCGCCGGGAGCCGGGAAGGAGGGAGCGGGGCTCGGCGAGGGGAGGACGGCGCGGCGAGGCCGCGAGCAGGGGGCAGGGTAGGGCCAGGAGTGACGGCGGGCGAGGAAGAAAAATAAGCTTTTCCAATCTCCTCCCCTCGGTTTTCCCCCCCTCATTTCTTTTCTCTCGGCAGCTCTTGGGTGTGAATCGCATTTTCTTTCTTCTCGGCAAAATGGACCCCGCGTCTCGGGAGGGGGAGGGGAGAGGGTGGAGAGAGAGGCGGCGGCGGGGACCGGGTTTCTTTTTCATCCTGGCTTCCTCCTTCCCGCCGCTTCTGCGGGCAGCCGCGGCGAGAGCTCGGAGCCGGCCGCCCGTCCCCGCCGGGGCCCGGTCCGGCCCGGTGACCGGCGCGCGCCCGCCGGCGGACTGGCCCTTCCCCGTCGCCTCGCCGCCGGGCTCCCAAGCTCCGCCGAGGACCCGCGGCCGGGGCCGGATGAGCCCTCGCGCGGCGCCGAGGACCCGCGGCCCAACCAGGAGTCTCTTGCTGGGCCCGCGCGGCCGGGCCGAAGAGACGAGAGGCCGTAGCGGCACTATTTTGGCCGAGAGCTCTCGGGCCCGACGTGGTTCGCGCCCCCCGAGTCGCCCCGAATGCGGGATCTTGCGGGGGGGTGCGGCTGGAAGGCACTAAGATGGCGCTGGGCCTGGCCCATTGCCAGGGCTGGTGGCGCAGTTGCTCCGCGGGCGCCATCTTCCCTGGCGGCGCGGGCGGCGCCCTTCGTGGACGCTTCGCCGGCCGGGGCGCCGGGAGGTCGGGGGCAACGGGGAGCTACGCTTAGGGTGTGGGATTCTGTAAGTGGGGACGGGGCCGTGGCAGGCCTGCCGAGCCCGGGGCCGCGTAGCCTTGGTCTTCCCCAGGCCCCCAGACCCAAAAGACGAGGTGGCCGGCTCGGAGCGGGAAGGGGCCGGGGCTGGCGGCGTCTGGCTCCTTAGCATTTGTGTTTGAGGGAAGAAGTGGGCCAGGGGTCGGGCCTTGCAGCTGGTGGGTTCCCCTCTGAACCCGCATCCCCCTCCGGTCAAAATTGGAGGTGAGGGGGGTTCTCGTCATCTCTCCTAGGGCCTAAAACTGGACGGCTTTGTCTTCCCCGACCTGACTGGGGGCAGGGCATGGAGGCTTTCCCTTCATCCTCTTCCAGTTAGTTTTCAAGCGTAGAGTCAAACCAGGTTACAAAATTGCAAGAAAAAGTCGGGGACAGTGTCTGCCTTATAGTGACAGCGTTCTCCAAAGGCACCCTACCTTAGTTTTCTTTCTTTAGTTGCTTTATTATAAAACAACCCTGGGGAGACGTTGATCTAGTCAAACTGTGGAAAGGTTATGGGTTCCAGTGATTTGAAACACCTTGTTGGCTTTCATCTTAATTATTCCAAACGGTAGCAACTTAGCGCCGTTGGTTAGAACTCTGATCTGAAAAATTAAACTCGCTTGGAAACTGAGACTTTTTTCCCTTTTCCTTTTCTAAAAAAAAAAAAAAACTCTCCGCTGTTTTGTGTCTGTTCTTTCTCATGAATATAATAAGGCTTCTCAGTTTCCGGACTCCCTGAAGTGGTTCCTTGAAACCACCCATACAAGTATTGATCTGTCGTCTTGTAGCTCTGTATGAAGCGGTGTGTGGGTTTTAACTGTTTTGAATTGTTACTGAAAAGATTATTGGGAGGAGGAAACAAGGTCCTAAAACTGATCTCTCTAGGAGTGCACAGAGATGGAAAGTAAGTAGTTCACTTCTAGTGGATAAAAGTAACATAGTGGCGCCAGTAGGTGTGTCCTTGTGCTTATAAACACGGTATATATAGTGGCTGTTCTAGACACCCTTAATAAGACCTCCCATATATTGAACACTGCTGTATGTATGTGCCTGGTGCATTATTTAACTCCTGTTTGTATCAGTCCTGCAATATTGGTTTTATTATCTATTGATACCAGAGAAGGAACTAGTGTTCAACCAGATACACAAATTGTTCTAGGTCTTGCCCTTTTAAATGGTAGAATGTGTGTGTGTGTATGTTTCCTCAAAACATCTAGTGTGTTAGGCAATCGCAGTTTTAAGCTTCTGACTTTCAACTTTCCGATGCCCCAACTCCCAATTGTGAAATTCTGTCCAGCACCCCCTAAATCTGACTATGTAGGAGTCTCTTATTCCAGAGCTCTCCAGGTGATTCCACTGTGACAGATACGGAGTTGGAATATCACTGTATTACACTGTGCACTGTGCTGCTGGCTCTCTTTTGAATTGGAGTGTGAGACTTGAGGCCCATATCGTTTTGAGTTTCAACAGTTATTGCTCATCCTCTCTTTTATTTTTTTTTCTAGCTGCCGTTTGTCAAATTATTGAAACCATTTCCTTTTTTTTTTTTTTTTTTAAAGATTTTATTTATTTGACAGAGAGAGACACAGCGAGAGAGGGAACACAAGCAGGGGGAGTGGCAGAGGGAGAAGCAGGCTTCCCGCGGGGCAGGGAGCCTGATGTGGGGCTCGATCCAGGACCCTGGGATCATGACCTGAGCCGAAGGCAGCCGCTTAACTGACTGAGCCACCCAGGCGCCCCTGAAACCATTTTCTTACAGAAAGAAGGTTTACCTAGTCTGAGACTAAAATCTCTACATTTTCCAAAGTATATCTCATTCTGCTGAGAAGTTATAAAACATGCAGGCATCTAGGTCTAGCTGGGCCATCTAATTTAGTCCAGACAGCTGTGCAACAAAAATAGAATTGAATCTAGGATTGAGATAGAAATTAGGAATAGGGTAGAAAAGATCCTGGGGAGGGGGAGGTGAAATCTAGAGGTAAATCCTTGGAAGAAAGGATTTTTTTTTCAGAATTTTCAATTGTGAAGGTACCTTTTGTCTTTTGGGAAGTAAGATGGTGAAATTATTCTAAACATGAGACCCTTTCAGGAACAGCGTATGCATATAGGACACAGAGGTCAGGAAGAAACATCCAGAGCAGGTGATGAATAGCTGACCTGACCGAAATAAAAGAGAACCAAGTCAGTGATGTAATCTTTTAACTTCTGTGGAGCAAGAACCGTATATACTTACTTTGTGCTTTCCTTTCTTTGTTCTCAAATCACTGTTGTGTTTAGTAATTGCTGGGGGAATGGTTAAAAACTTTGATTTTTGATGCAGATGACAAAATTATATTATCTTTGCATATGTCTACATTTCTCTTTCCTTCCACATTTGAAAAATTTTAAAGGAACAGCTACTGAATACCTGTGTAGTCCGTGTCCGGTCTAGATCAGTAGGCAGGTGGAGGTCTAGGCTTTGACTCTCCTGTGTGCTTTTTCTCCCATTGTGTTTCATGATAAATGCCCAAGTAATTATATTCTTTGACTAAAATCCAATGAAGATTGTAAGGAGGGGAAATCTAAAATAAACCTGCTTAAACAGGAGGTATAGGTTCTTTATTTTAAAGTAGCTTTTATTGGGGGCGCCTGGTTGGCTCACTCAGTAGAGCATGTGACTCTTGATCTTGGGGTCGTGAGTTTAAACCCCTCATTGGGTGTAAAGGTTACTTTTTAAATAAATAAATAAATGAAGGAAAGAAGGAAGGAAAGTAAGTAAGTAAGTAAAAGTAAGTAAGTAACCTTTGGTGGAATTCAAGACAGGCAAGATCTCTGCCTTCATGGAATTTATAGTATAGTGGGGAAGACAGGAAATAAGTTAAACGCCAATAATCAAGATAATTACAGATTAAGAAAAATTGTAAAAAGTTAATAAGTTGGTAGATCTAAAAGAGCGTGGTATGGGGAAAGGCTGTCTTGGCTAGTGAGAGTCAGGGCGCATCCCTTTGAAGAGATGATATTTGAGCTGAGGCTTGAAACTTGAGCTTGTGCTAGCCATGTGAGAAACTGGGGACTGTGCTAGCCTGTGAACAAATGCAAAGACCTGGAAGGCCCAGAAGGGCATGGGTGTTAGAACAGAGAGAGGCAAGAGGAGAATGGAATGAGATGGAAGTTGAGAGATCCTTTGGGGCTTCCTATATTAGGCTGTACCAGGAGTTTGGGGTTTTATTTTATTCAAAATGACAAGCTATTGTAGGGCTTTCGTTAGGGCAGTGATTTTTTTTTTTTTTTAAAGGTCACTGCTGCTCTGTGGAGCAAGGAAGGAAGCCGAGAGGGGAGGGCTAGTGCAGTGGCCAGCTTAAGATTGATGGTATTTTAGGCAGATACAGTGGCGGGGGGGATGGAGCAAAGTGGATGGGGGGTTCCAGATAGGTTATGGAGATGGAATCAGAAGTATTTACTTAATGGGTTGGCTGTGGAGACCGGGAGGAATCAAGGAAGCCTTCAGGGTTCTAGCCTAAGCCTTGGTGACTGACAGTGCCATTTGCTGGTGGAGAAGACTGGAAGAACAGGTAGGGAGGGTGGGTAATAAGAGCTCCGTGTGGAACCTGTTGTGTTTTTTAAATACTTGCAAGACATCCAAATGGAATGTCACGTAGGCAGTGGATAATTCAGATTGGACTGATAGGAGTGGCCTTAAATGGTGGGAGTCACTAGCAATACAGATGGTATGTCATGGAACTGGTTGAGATCATTTATGATCCTAGAAGCCTTAACCTCAAACCATAAAACACTTCCAGTGGCTCAAGGTTGGACAAAAGAGACTGAGAAGGTTTACCCATCAAAGTGAAAGAGTGGATTATTCTTTTCAAGAACGAGGGAATGGTCTCTGCCAAATGCTGCTGAAAACATTGAGGATAGAGAAGTGACCACCAGGATTTGGCAACATGGAGGTGGCTGTTTGACAAGTAGTTTCTGTGGCATATGGGGTTGGAAGCCAAATTGGAATGCACGGGGAATGGGATGAGGTGAATGGAGCCCACTTGTTGGGGAAGTTTTGCTGTAAGGTGAGAAGAGCGACAGCACAGCAGTGGCTGGAGAGGGAGGTAGGATCAAAGACATGCTTCTTTTTAAATGATGGGGAATAGAAGAGCGTTTTTAAGTAGGCTAATGGGAATATCTAATAGGGAGCGGGAGACTAACACCAAAGAGAGGTATTACTACCAAAGGTGCAGAATTCTGGAGAAGGTGAGAAGCTATTCAAAACACAAGAGGGTTTGCCTTTGGTGGGAGCCAGACAACTTGCCGAGTAGCAGGAGAGAAGGCAGAGAATATGGGCACAGTGCAAGGACATGTATGAATTGGGGTAGAAATCAGGGCTTCACGTTCTGTGTTCTCAGTGAAGTCTCAGGCAAGGCCAGCAGTTAAGGAAGGAGGGGTGGGGATGGTTTGAGGTGAGAAGGACTCCTCGCCCTGGACAGCAGGACTGTGAAGTAAGTCACTGGGAAACGAGGTATGATTGCTGCTCACAGGACTGTCTGGCTGTGAATTCAGACATTCGGGTCAGAATTTGAAACCAGTTGATCCAGTTAGTTGAGTGGTTTTCTGCCAGTGACATCCACCTGTTACAAGGGAAGCCAAGAGCAGGCAGGGGATTGGTTTGACCAGGACTGGAGTCTCCCCCGCCAACCCCGGTGTGACAGAAGAGAGAAGATAGGGACCTGAAGGTGGTTGCAGGGGGCAATTAATATAAGGAACCTTGGAGTGTTCACTGGGTAGGAAAGCAAGAGAAGGGAATGGGGGTGGGGGCCATGAGGTTAATCATGAAGATCATTCTTGGTTAATAAAAAATGAGTTAATGGGTACAGAATCTCAAGGTGAGCTGATGAAAAATCCTGGAGTCGGGTAGTGGCAGCCCCTGCTCAGCAGTGTGAATGGACAGAAGGCCACCGAGCCGTACGCTTAAAGATGGTACATCGGGTATTTTACCCACAATAAAAATGAGTTAACATCGAAACATTATGTGGCAGGTACAGATGTTATTGGCACGCTGCCTTGGACAATTTGCAGAGTACTGTATTTTCTGTGGAAGAAAGTAGCTTTAAAAATCAAATATCAAGGGGCGCCTGGGTGGCTCAGTTGGTTAAGCGACTGCCTTCGGCTCAGGTCATGATCCCAGGGTCCTGGGATCGAGCCCCACATCGGGCTCCCGGCTCAGCGGGAAGCCTGCTTCTCCCTCCCCACTCCCCCTGCTTGTGTTCCTGCTCTCGCTGTCTCTGTCTCTGTCAAATAAATAAAATCTTTAAAAAAAAAAAATCAAATATCAAATTCCTGGGGCTAGGGAGAGCATCTCCACTTATCACGGTCCCAATCTTGTGTGTGCAGAACAGTCACCTAGAGATTCTGGAATGGGACCAAGAAACCTTATACTTTTTCTTTCCCTGTTCACTGACTTGTTCTGACCCTTTAGCATAGCATTTAAAACAAGCCAGGCACTCAATAAAGATTTGCTGACTAGTTTGACAACCCAGGTAGAGTAAAATGATAGGAACCAAAGGGAAAGGTTTTTCAGATAGGTTGAGATCTACAGTGCCTTATACATTCTGATCTCTGTGGGTGATGAGAAAGATTACAGGCAAGGAGGGAGAAAATAAGTACTGGGGAAATCATTTTTTTAAAGTTTTTATTTGTTTTGAGAGAGAGCACATGCACATATGCACAAGGGCAAGGGAGGGGGAAAGAATCTCAAGCAGATGAGCGCAGAGCCTGAGCCTGACTTGGGGCTGGATCTCACGACCCTGAGATCATGATCTGAGCCAAAATGGACTGAGCTACCCAGGCGCCCCATGGAAAATAATTTTTTAAAGATTCAAACAATACCAAGTGGAAGTGTGTAGCACTCCCCTCAACCTCCCTGTCTTCATTCTTGCCTCTGAGTGAGGTCCTCTGTTCCCCAACTTGCCTATGGAATAACAGTAATATGAAATTAGAGAAAAGGAGAACAGGGTAGATGATAGGATTCAAAATAGATGTCTGTGGTCTTTACTGAGAAGATAGCAAGCTCATTTATCAGGGGCAGAGGCAAAAGGCTTTGAGTTTAAGGAGAGGGGAGTAAATTTGTGGAGTGTATAAGATGTGGGGGAAAATGGACAAAAGAAAGGGTACTTGGCTGTCATGAAGCAACATGAATTAAGTAATGTACCAGATCCATCTGCAGGGCATGGTTCTGTGGTCCATAATGTTGTAGAGTAGAAGTGGAAAATACAGTAAGTGAGGGGGCTGGCAGAAAAGGAGGGGTTGTTAAATGAGTGTGGGGAAGTGGCAGTGCTGACAGTAAAGGAATGGGATGTGGACTTTAAAGGAAAGCCCTACAATGGAAACCTTGTATATGGTACCTCGCTTCGTGGGGGTAGGAGCCCAGGCTGTGGCTCTGCTGGGGATGGCTTGCCCATTTGTAGTGCAGTTCAGGAGAGCTCAGAGGGTGGTACCCATGTTTGTATAGGAAAGTGGAAGAAAGAGGTTTTGGGGAGAAGCAGCTGGGGGCTTTGATCTCCTTTTTTCTTACCTCCTTTGTGCTTGTGCTCAGGAAAAGATCCTGAGACCTCACTGTACCAGATCTTAAACCCAGGTTCCCCTTCCTCTTAATCCTCATCGACTTTATCTGGTTGTGACTAAATGATAAATTTCTTCTTAATAAAGTTGTAAAGTGGAACATTTTCTGGTTTTGTGGGTTCTTTGGCTGTCTTGCAAACACATTAAACACTTACATTACCTGAAATAAAAACCTTGTATGTGAGAATGTGAGGGAATGAAGTATGAAAAGTATTGTCTTTTTAGGAAAGGCTTATCTCAGTTGAACCAAAATCCAGGATGCTTCCTTGTATCATCAGAAATTATGTTTTATGTATGTCCTGACCTGTAATTGAAACATTTTTACAAGGAAGAAAATGGAGGGAAAGAGAAAAAATATTTGTTAAACCTTAACATTATTTCAGGCCCTAATGGGTGTTTAATATTATTAAATTCTCATAAATAACCCTGGAAGTAGATTTTGTCTCTGTTTTATAGATAGTGAAACAGGTTTACCGAGGATAAATAACTTACCCAAGGTTGCTTTACTAAGGGTCAGAGCCGGGATCTTAATATATACTGTAGATCCATTCATCATACATTTTGCCATTGGTATTAAGCCTGTGTATAAACTTAATCTACAAATGACTGCCTACTGAACATTTTAATATCTTATAATTGGATGACCATTATTTCAATAGGAAGAATAGGGAAAAGTAGTGTTTTTATGGATAAGTAAAAATTGTGATTAAAAAAACCCAAGAGTCTCTTCTGGTGATAGTTAAATTCTAGGTCAAAGCAGTTATTCTCCTTCTGCAGATAATTCAGTTTTTATTTGCATAGTATGGTGAGTCAAACATGGGGACCATTTTAGCTCTATATTTGGTAGCAATCAGAGATTATGAATCATATCTTTCACTTAAAAAAAAATCCTAATCAGAAAAGAACACTTAGGACCTAAATTAAAGATAATACGGTACAGCTCAAGTTGTTCCTTTGCTTAGAATGTCAATGTAAGCACAGTAATTAGAAGTACAGATTTGGGGGAGAAAGTATTTAAAAGGCTCAAAGTGTGATTCACTTGAAGGAATTGTTCTTGTAAAGAGGCTGTACTGTAGATAGAATGTAAGGGGTATTTAAGTGTGACCAGTAAGATAACATGTCAAAAGTAATTATTTTTTTTTCTTTTTGACTGTACAAGAAAGCTTAGCCCTGAGAGGCCACAGTAGTAAAAGATCATGAAACATTCTCACTGTAGATTTGAGTTCACCAGGGCTGACCTGCAGCTCTTGAGCCTCATGCTGCTCACCCAACAGTTTGAGGTAGTTCTTCACGCCAGGCTGCAAGCACTAACTAGAATTTTCCGCCTCGCCCAATGAGAACCAACGTGTTAGCACTACGTATTAGTGGGAAGCCTCGGTTAGAGAGATGAAGAATTTCAAAATCTTGTGGTAAGTGTCATGTCAGAGAGAATTTCAAAATTTGTTATGCGGACTGTAAATGTTTTGACCATAACTAAGGAGTAAGAAGACTGCTACTGTATGTATCAGAATCCACCATCCTTAAAAGTTGCTTGCAGCATATTTCAGCCTTGACTCCTGTTGTAATTTTTTAAAAGATAAATCAGCTTATCTGGTTTCATGGTTAAATTTTTATTTTAGAAAAGTTTAGTGCTCCTAGGAAATTTTTTACAGTGTTAGGGCACTCCCCATCAGTATATTTTTAGCAATAAGTTTAAAGCCCTAAGCATTTCCCCTGAATTTAAAAAAAAGTCGTAGTTGTTGAATAAGTTTAGTTTCAGCGCAGTATAACTGATAGTTTTATGAATATAAAATAAATTAGGGTAGTTTATAATTTATTTTTTTCAAAAATCATTTCTCAGGGCGCCTGGCTGGCTCAGTCAGTAGAGTATGTGACTTTTGATCTCGGGGTCGTGAGTTCAAGCCCCACACTGGGCGTAGAATTACTTAAAAATAAAATATTTATTATTATTATTTTTTTTTTTAAGATTTTATTTATTTGAGAGAGAGAGACAGCAAGAGAGGGAACACAAGCAGGGGGGGAGCGGGAGAGGGAGAAGCAGGCTTTCCGTGGAGCAGGGAGCCCGATGCAGGGCCCGATCCCAGGACCCTGAGATCATGACCTGAGCTGAAGGCAGATGCTTAACGACTGAGCCACCCAGGTGCCCCCAAAATAAAATATTTTTTTAAAAAAACATTTCTCAATAAACAGTAGAACTGGAGAAACCTGTATGCCATTTTGAGAGATTAAATTTAAAATCTTTGTGTTTGGCAAACACGTTTGTTACATACAAAGTTAGAATTCACATCAAAGAAAGTTTTCTAGAGTAAATTTTAGTTTTTTAACTGGAAATAACCTAAGAAGTAGAATACTAGATACATATTTTTTTAATGTGGAGAAATGTCTTAAAATTTAGAAGTAACTCTTTCTATATAGAGACTATTACCCACACACACAAAAAAAATCAGATTTTTTTTTCTCCTGATTACTGAGAGTAAAAGTTATTATTATTTTTTTTTAAGATTTTATGTATTTGACAGAAAGAGACACAGCGAGAGAGGGAATACAAGCAGGGGGAGTGGGGGAGGAAGAAGCAGGCTTCCGGCGGAGCAGGGAGCCCAATGCGGGGCATCAATCCCAGGACCCCGGGATCATGACCTGAGCCGAAGGCAGACGCTTAATGACTGAGCCACCCAGGCGCCCCGTGAAAGTTATTTTTGTGTGGTTTTGATTTGGAAGTATGTCTTCTAGGATTTCAAATAAAAATGAATGCTGCTATATTTAGATTTAACTCTGGCATTTCCTAGAAGTGCAAAGAAATATATTTAGAAATAGGTCACTTTAGGGGTGCCTGGGTGGCTCAGTCATTAGGTGTCTGCCTTCAGCTCAGGTCATGATCCCAGGGTCCTGGGATCGAGCCCCGCATCGGGCTCCCTGCTCCGTGGGAAGCCTGCTTCTCCCTCTCCCACTCCCCCTGCTTGTGTTCCCTCTCTTGCTGTGTCTCTCTCTGTCAGATAGATAAATAAAATCTTAAAAAAAAAAAAAAAGGAATAGGTCACTTTATTCTTCCTATGTGTATTCTGATTCTCCAGATCTGTAAGAATCTCAGGATTGGAGAGATAAATGGGAGCCCAACCCCTTTTTTCTAGGTGTGATCACACTTAAAAGATGAATATTTACAACTCGATATGTTTGGAGCTGCTTCTATCCATAGACCTCAAGATGGTTTTATTTTCAAATTTTAAAACTCTTTTACTTACTCATCTGACTTTATATGGCACATGATATCCTTGTTATTTTCTGTTATAGCATATATCGTGTAGATAAAACAACCTGAAAGAAATTGTTAAGAATAGTACAAAGAGAGGGGCGCCTGGGTGGCTCAGTCGTTAAGCGACTGCCTTCAGCTCAGGTCATGATCCCAGAGTTCTGGGATCAAGCCCCGCATTGGGCTCCCTGCTTGGCGGGAAGCCTGCTTCTCCCTCTCCCTCCACCCCCCCGCCCCCCGCTTGTGTTCCCTCTCTCGCTGTGTCTCTCTCTGTAAAATACATAAATAAAATCTTAAAAAAAAATAATACAAAGAGAAATGAAATTTGGGTAACCATGCTGTTTGGAAAAAAAGGGGGTGGGGAGGACCTTCACATACTTAGATATGTAAAGTTGACATTATGCCATGTGAAACACCTAGTGCACCCATAGAAAATTTGCTTATCTTTTTGATGGTATCTTCCAAGTACTAATGTATTAATGTATATGCCTTTTTTTCATTTGCACAGCCATGTTCAAGTTTTACAGTTAAATTAGACATATAATCAATTAAGAAATTACCATACATGGTGCAGGAGTCTGTTTACAGAGCTTCCCCGCCCACCCTCACAAAGGGAATTGTGCAGGTGCTGCAGTCAAGATGAGGAAGAGATCTGCAGCTAATGTTACAAAGTTGTCTCAACTGGTTTTCAGAAACACACATGTTGTGTATGCAACACAAAATGCACAATATAGAGAGGAAGCTCAAGTGTTCATGGAAGTGAATCCTTCAGTTCTCTAAATACCTCTAAATAATATAAATTTAGATAAATTATTTTATAGAATACATTTTCTTCATTACAGTTAAATACTCCCCAGCTAGAACTTTCTATCATGAGATCAAAAAAATGACATAAAACCTATTTGACATTAACCTTTTATTTTTGTCACGTTACATAATTTCCCAACTCATAATTCTCATTTAAAATATATTCTGTGTTTCAGATTGCCTAACTATGAAAACATTACCTTGAGCTTGACTCTCAAGAATGTCTTCAGTGTCTTCAGGTTATAAGATGCTGTGAAAGTCACAAAGCAAATATTTTCCTTTCAGAGCATGACATGGATTTGTTATAGTGTGTGTGTGCATGCGTATAAAATACTTACATCCTTTTTCTTATACTGCTTTCCAGAATGTTTCTTTTCTAAATGGAATGTCAAAAAGGAATCTTTTGAAAAAATATTCCTGTATCTACTCTGAAAGAAAAAGGCACTGCACTGATAATTCATCATCAAATATTTGCTAAATGCTAATTTTGTACAGGGCACTTAGAGGTTATAGGAACACATAATCTAGCTAGGTGAATAGTAAGTGCACACAAAAGAAGACACAGCAGTGTATGGTAAGTGCCAAGTGAGTGGTACAAGTGAGAGCAAAGGAGAACCTTTGAAGTGTGTGAGAGCATCCACGCATTCATTCATTCAGCAATTATTGAGATCCTAATTTGGGCCAGGTGCCATTCTGGGCTCCCAGATCCCTCAGTGAACAAAAGACCAAGGCCCTGCTCTCATGGGAAGACAGACAATAAACCCAGGTAAACACTGTAGTAAGTTATAAGAGAGAAAATAAGGCAAGATAAGGAAAATGTAGAGTGCTGGGGAATGGGAAGGTGGTCATGATAGGTCATGGATCATCTAAGCAGACTTGAAGTAAGGGGCAAGCCTGCAGATAGCCGAAGGAACAGCATTCCAGACAGAGAGCAGCCAGTGCAAAGGGCCTGAGACATGAGCATCCCTGGTGAATTCAGGGCATGGCAAGTCAGCAAGGGATAGAATCAGAGGGAGGGCAGAGGGGTTGGGGGGCAGAGAGAGCATTGCAGGTATTCATGGTTGAACGTAGAAAAGGACTTTGTTTTTTACAGTGAAGAAAGTGGGGATTCGTTGGAGGATTTTGGCTTATGTTTTATTTTATTGTTTTTTTAAAGATTTATTTATTTTAGAGAGAGAGTGCACACGAGCATGGGTTGGGGCAAAGGGAGAGGGAGATAGAGAAACCTTAGTGGACTCTGCACTGAGCTCGGAGCCTGATGCGGAGCCTGATCCCACGATCCTGAGATCGTGACCTGAGCCAAAACCAAGAGTTGGACACTTAATGGTCTGTACCACCCAAGGGCCCCTTGGCTTATGTTTTAAAGGGATTACTCAGGAGGGTGGGATGAGAATAGATTGCAGGGGGTAAAAGAATGGAAGCAGAGAGACCAGGTGGGATATGGTGATGGCTTGGATTAGGAAGATGGCAGTGGCGGTGGTACGTGGTGGGATTCTGGATCTATTCTGGAAGTGGAGCCAAGAGGCGTTCTTGCTGGCTGTGGAGCATAAGAGAGTGAGCGGTCAAGGGTTACATACAGGAGTTGGAATTTGAACTGGAGCCTGGAGGAATTTGTTGACCATGAAAAGATGGCATAAGCAGAGGAATTTAGGTGGGCCAGAACCAAATTAGGTGAGAAGTGTAAGAAAGGGGCAGGACAGTAAGGAAAGCTCTTTGATGGAATGAGAAGTTTGTAAAAGGAGAAAAGACAGAGGGGGGGAAGGCAGGCTGGGAAGGGACTTTGGGATCAGTTTGTGAAATGCACTAAATGCAAAGTCAAAGTATATGAAGTTTTTTTCTCTTACATGTTAAAAAATCATAAAAGTTTTCAAACAGGGCAGTGATGCGACTTAGAAAGAAGCACTGTAGTTAATAATAGCTTTGGTACCAGACAGATCGGGGTTCCACCCCTTGCTCTTTTCATTTCTGTGCTGTCTTTGAGTAAATTACATAACCTCCCTGAGGGAATGTGCCCAGTTTCTCCCTCTGGATTGAGAATTTACCATTCTGAGGAAGTTTGTAAGGGTCAAGTGAGATCGTGTATATAAAGATTTACATAGTGCCTGACGCACGTGGGTCTCAGCTATCACTGCTGTTGAAAATTATTATTGCTATAAAAAGTAACATTAAAGCAGTATTTCATTGCACATGTCTACTAACAGTGAATGAATGTTTCCTTTAGGAAATGAAATGGACTTTTTATCTAAAGTGAATTATTCCTGTCAGCCAGTATTTCCTTCTAAGACTGGGCATTGCTCCTTGAAATTCCTATTAGTTGTCCAGTAGTATACTTTTATCAGAACAGCAGGGGATGTAATGCAGAGTTTACCTGAAACACTTAGAGATCAAATCTAACAGATTCCCATCTTGGTATTCCCAGTTTAGTGCAGAAAAGCCTCTGAGAAATTTAGCAGCAGAAACCTGATGTCACTTTAAAACCCAGTTGTCAGGGCGCCTGGGTGGCTCAGTCGTTAAGCGTCTGCCTTTGGCTTGGGTCATGATCCCAGGGTCCTGGGATCGAGCCCCACATCGGGCTCCCTGCTCCACGGGGAGCCTGCTTCTCCCTCTCCCACTCCCCCTGCTTGTGTTCCCTCTCTCGCTGTGTCTCTCTCTGTCAAATAAATAAATAAAATCTTAAAAAAAATAAAATAAAACCCAGTTGCCAAAAGTTAAGGTCCTGCTGAATGCTATTCTGCAGAACACAGATTTAGAAAATGCTGAGAAAGTGAAAAAAAGCATATGGGCTTTGATTTCATTTACATATCAAAATATACCTTACATGTAAAAATGTAGTAAAGAAAAAGACTAAAAAAGCATGTTCCATGGTATCAGCTCAGGATGCCATAACAAAATAGCATAGACTTACGGGTGGCTTAAGTAACCGAAATTTATTTTCTCCCAGTTCTAGAGGCTGGGTAGTCCAAGATCCAGGTCCTGGCCAATTTGGTTGCTGGGCAGGGCCTTCTTCCTCGTTTGCAGACAGCTGTTTTCTCTCTGTGTCCTCATGTGAGTGCTGGTGTCTCTTCCTCTTATAAAAGCACCAGCCTTGGGGCGCCTGGGTGGCTCCGTCAGTTAAGCATCTGATTCTTGATTTCGGCTCAGGTGATGATCTTAGGGTCCTGGGATCGAGCCCCGTGTTGGGCTCCGCACTCGGCAGGGAGTCTGCTTAAGATTCTTTCTCCCTCAGCCCCTCCCCCGCGACCTCCTCTCCCTCCCTCTCTCTTTTTTTTTTTAAGATTTTATTTATTTGACACAGAGAGAGGGAGCATAAGCAGGGGGAGCGGCAGGCAGAGGCAGACAGAGAAGCAGGCTCCCCGCTGAGCAGGGAGCCCCGATGTGGGGCTCGATCCCAGGACCCCGGGATCATGACCTGTGCCGAAGGCAGACGTTCAACCAACTGAGCCACCCAGGCATCCCTCTCCCTCCCTCTCTTAAAAAAAAAAAAAAGCACCAGCCTTATCCTATTGGGGCCCTGCCATTATGACCTCATTTAACCGCAATTACCTCCTAAAGACCCTGTCTACAAATCCAGTCATACTGGGGGTTAGGGTTTCAAACATGAGCTTTGGGAGGGGCACAGTTCAGTCCATAGCAGTCACCTCTAGGCAGTGGAATCATAAGTGATCTTCATTTTCCTCTTTTTACACTTCTGTACTTTCCAAACTTTCTGTGGTCATAGGGATTGAGTGAAACTAGATTCTATTTCTAGATTCCATTTATATGAGGTACCTAGAGGAGTCAGATTCATAGAGACAGAAAGTACAGTGGTCGTTGCCAGGGGCCAGGGGAAGATCGGAATGGAGAATTAGTGTTGAATGTGTACAGAGTTTCAGATTTTCCAGATGAAGACTTCTGGAGATGGATGGTGGAGACAGTTGCACAACAATGTGAATGTACTTAATACCACTGAACTGTACACTTAAAAATAGTTAAGGTGCGGGCGCCTGGGTGACTTAGTCAGTTAAGCGTCTGCCTTCGGTTCAGGTCATGATCCCAGGGTCCTGGGATCGAGTCCCGCGTCGAGCTCCCTGGTCATCGGGGAGTCTGCTTCTCCCTCTCCCTCTGCCCCTCCCCCTCTCCTCCCTCATGCTTGCTCCGTCTCTCTCTCTCAAA
This sequence comes from Neomonachus schauinslandi, assembly GCF_002201575.2. Lineage (NCBI taxonomy): Eukaryota > Metazoa > Chordata > Mammalia > Carnivora > Phocidae > Neomonachus > Neomonachus schauinslandi. The sequence continues at coordinate 107,324,433 of NC_058410.1, read as the reverse complement.
TAAATTAAAATCTTTTTTTTTTTTTAAGATTTTATTTATTTATTTGAGAGAGAGAGAGAGAGAGTGAGCACGAGAGGGGGGAGCGGCAGAGGGAGAAGCAGACGCCCCGCTGAGCAGGGAGCCCGATGCGGGACTCGATCCCGGGACTCCAGGATCATGACCTGAGCTGAAGGCAGTCGCCCAACCAACTGAGCCACCCAGGCACCCTAAATTAAAATCTTTTAAAAAAATAGTTAAGATGGTAGATTTTATGTTATGTGTACTTTTTACACACACACACACACACACACACACACATATATTCCCAAGACCCTCCATCAGAAAAAAACCCAAAAAACTTCTAAAAAAATAGACAGCTTTTAGAGTTAAAGAGATGGTTAAGTACTAGTTCTGTGTTGACCTAGTGGTTCTCAAACTTGAGTACACATCAGAATTACGCAGACAGCTTGTTTGACACTCCCTGAGTTCCCGATCCAGTAGGTCTGGGATGGGCCTGAGAATTTGCACTTTTTAACAAGCCCCCAGGTGGTTGAGAACCACTGGCTAAGAGCAAGTCTTCGTTCCTGGTTTATAAAAATGGAGATATGAGTCAGATGTGAGGCTTCTGTGAGGATACTGATCCAGAAGCTCTCAGCATCAGCTTTAGTTTCTTTTTAACAAATCATTTGCTTGCTTTTATTTTCAAATAATTTATTTTTGGATTTTTCCCCCATGGAATAATTATGGTCATTTTACACAAACAGAAAGAGATAACTTATTTTTATTTTACTTTATTTTTTTAGTAAGCTCTAAGTGGGGCTTGAACTCACAACCTCAGAGATCAAGAGTCACATGCTCTACCCATTGAGCGAGAAATAACTTATTTTTAGAAACATATATTAAAGTATTTAAATATGTGACAGGCATGTAACATTAACTTCGTTTCTTAGATTAGGATTATTTCAGTCCAGTGACTAGACTAGGGTTATCTATTTAATGATCAACTTTTTTCTTATTTCAGACTAAATCTGCACGTGTACGTATGGCGGGCAGGATTATATTCTGGTGAAAATAAGGGTTATGGCAACTCCCCTCCCTCCATTCCCTTCTGTAAAAAAAACGACAAAACCTCTGGGAAACCCTATGTAAATAACTAGGGTAAATATTATTCATACCACTTTAGCTGTTCTTAATTCTCAAAGATTTCCACCTTGTGGCTATCCATAAGAGCTAACAAGGGAAAGTGACACCCTAACCCAGTGTTGTACCGACACTAAATTCTGTAAACCTCTCTAGGCCTGGACTATCCATTATCGTGGCCACTAGCACTTGAAATGTGACTAGCACCAGTTGGGATATGCTCGAAGTGTGAAGCTCACACCAGATTTTAAAGACTTTGTGTGAAAAAAAGGATGTAAACTATCTCATTAGGTTTATACTACTTACATGTTGAAATGATTAAGTAAATATTAAAATATTAAATTGATATATTTATATTAATATCTTCCATTTAGTTCAAAATATTGTTTGGATATTCTGGACTAAATAAAATATATTAAGATTAATTACACTTAAAAAGTTTTGGCTACGGGGCGCCTGGGTGGCTCAGTCGTTAAGCGTCTGCCTTCGGCTCAGGTCATGATCCCAGGGTCCTGGGATCGAGCCCCGCATCAGGCTCCCTGCTCCGTGGGAAGCCTGCTTCTCCCTCTCCCACTCCCCCTGCTTGTGTTCCATCTCTCGCTGTGCCTCTCTCTGTCAAATAAATAAATAAAATCTTTAAGAAAAAAAAAAGTTTTGGCTACTAGGAAATTTTAAATCAGATATGTGGCTCTCACTGACACATTTCTGTTGGACAGCTGAGCTCCTCTAGACCTAGGAGTTTAGAAGTGTTGGGGGTGGAGTTGGGGGAGAAAGGAGGGCTCTGTGGCAAAGTCAACATATGAAACTGAGTTTTAAAGAGCAAGAGGTCTGATATGCATTATGAATTGCCAAGAAATATATATAATACTTAGCATTTCCCAAAGTAGTTTCATTATGGAACCCTGCCATCCTTTTGTGTTTAAAGAACTCCTTTACCTGCAGTCCTACATGGAAAAGACTGTAAAATGCTACTCTGAGCCCGTGTTCCCGAAGCTCCTTTCTACAGGCCAGTGCCAATATATTTCTCCCTACTCATGCATACCTTTTTATAGTGATCGGTTTAAAATAATATGCTTCACTTTTCTCAGCAAAAATACCATACAACTAGTTGATTTAAAACTGTAGAATTTTAATTGATGGGATAGTGAGGTTTTTTGCTGTGGGAGAAAATGTTTTAAGATTCTCAATTGCTATCTTTTGGCATGGGAAACGTTTCTAGAAATCAAACCTTCCAAAAATCATGATTCCACCCACAGAGATGAGAAGCAGCACAAGCTTGGGAATTAGAGATTTGAGTTCAGACCTCTGTCTTGCTACTTACAGACTCTGCCATGTTGGACAAGCATCTTACATTCTCTGTAAAAATTGGGGTAATAGTGCATACCTGCCAGGATTGTGTTGGAAGGGTTAGAACTGTGTGATGTGCCTGGCAGAGGGAAGGCACTGAGTAAATGTTAGCTATTATAATTTTTTTTTTAAGATTTTATTTATTTGATAGAGAGACACAGCGAGAGAGGGAACACAAGCAGGGGGAGTGGGAGAGGGAGAAGCAGGCTTCCCGCGGAGCAGGGAGCCCGATGTGGGACTCGATCCCAGGACCCTGGGATCATGACCTGAGCCAAAGGCAGACGGTTAACCGGCTGAGCCACCCAGGCCGTCCCTGCTATTACAGTTTTTATTACCTCATGTGCCTTGGGATATTAATTAATAGTAAAAGGGGCTTAATATTACTGTAAATATCCATACTAGTATATGTTTATTTTCATGCATACTGTTAATGCTTTCTGTAGTTTGGAAAGTTATTTCAGATGTAGGTCTTGCCTTTCTAATAAGATTATCAGCTACTTGAGAGCTGGGACATATTATTATATTTGTTTAGCCCTCTAGGACAAGGCTTACCTAATAAATAAATAATCATTGAATCCAGGCCTCATTATCATTAGTATGATAAATTATAATGGTACTGCTTAATATACCATGCTATATTAATGTGCTTTCTTAAAAAAAAAATTGTATGGATGTTAAGAGAATCATTAACAGACGTTGCAAGCTATTATTAGAAGTTTAAGAAAAAGGGCGCCTGGGTGGCTCAGTTGGTTAAGCCACTGCCTTCGGCTCAGGGTCATGATCCTGGAGTCCCAGGATCGAGTCCCGCATCGGGCTCCCTGCTCGGCGGGGAGTCTGCTTCTCCCTCTGACCCTCCCCCTTCTCATGCTCTCTCTCTCTCTCTCTCTCATTCTCTCTCTCAAATAAATAAGTAAAATCTTCAAAAAAAAAAAGTTTAAGAAAAAGTTGAATAATGACAAACCTTCCTAGAGAAATAATTTTACTCAGTGAGGCAAAATCTAAGAACTTAAATATTTAGAGAGGGAAATAGGGTGTTCTTTAGGCAAGACTGTGAAGACATAATGAAGCAAGAAAAAATTATTCTAATTTGTCCAAAAGAATGTCCTGAATAATGGCAAGAATGGAGCTGTGGTTCTGTCCTATCTTTTTTTACTAAAGTATAACTGACAGTGTTGCATTAGTTTCAGGTGTACAACACAGTGATTCAACAACTCTATTCATTACGCTGTGTTCATCACAAGTGTAGCTACCATTCATCACCAGCCAACACTATTACAATCCCACTGGCTGTATTCCTGATGCTGTACCTTTTACTCCTGAGACTTATTCCTGTATCTCCCACTTCCCTTCACCCATCTTGCCCATCCCCCCCACTCACACCCCTCTGGCACCCACCAGTTTGTTCTCCGTATTTATGGGTCTGTTGCTGGGTTTTTGTTTATTCGTTTGCTTTTTTAGATTCCACATATAAGTGAAATCATATGGTGTTTTTCTTTGTCTGACGTTACTTAGCATACTACCTTCTAGGTTCATCCATGTTGTTGTCACAAATGGCAAGATCTCAGTAATATTGTCAAGTGTGCACACGTGCGCACGTGTGTGTGTCTGTTTATATATCACATCGTCATTCATCTATGAGTGAGGATTTAGATTGCTTCCATATCTTGGTTATTGCAGATAATGCTGCAGTAAACATAGGTGTGTTCTCATTTTCTTTGGGTAGTGGGTTGTATGGTATTTCTATTTTTACTTTTTTGAGGAACCTCTGTACTATTTTCTGTAGTGGTTGTACCAGTTCACATTCCCACAAACAGTTCGTGAGAGTTCCCTTTTCCCCACCTGCCAACACTTGTTATTTCTTGTCTGTTTTTATACTAGCCATTCTGGCTGGTTCGAAGTGATACCTCATTGTGATTATGATTTGCATTTGCCTGATGATCAGTGATATTGAGGATCTTTTCATGTGTCTGTTGGCAAGCTGTATGTTTTCTTTGGAAAAATGTCTGTTTGGATGGGCCTGTCCTATTTTAAATGACCCAGAAGTGATATAAGATATGGTCAACCTAAATGAAAAGTTTTTATCTCTTTCCTGAGGAAAAGGGTTGTGTTGTAGGCACAGATATCTCAGAAGATGGAACTGGGTTCTAAATCATTAGACAGTTTCTCCTAACATTCAGTTCTTGCACATGTGACTGCCACCTTGAGAATGATGTGGTTTTGTTTTGTTTTGTTTTGTTTAATATTTTATTTCATATTTGACAGAGAGAGAGCACACAAGCAGGGGGAGAGGCAGAGAGAGAAACAGGCTCCCGCTGAGCAGGGAGCCCGATGCGGGGCTCGATCCCAGGACCCTGGGATCATGACCCGAGCCGAAGGCAGACGCTTAACTGCCTGAGCCACCCAGGCACCCGAGAATGATGTAGTTTTAAGTAAATAATAATAATAATTTATTATTATTATTTTATTATTTAAGGACAATTATTAAAATTATTATTATTATTATTATTATTATTAACCATAGTGAGTTGTCCTTAAAAGTAAATTTAGTCTTTTATTCTTAGACCACTAAAGGCTGTCTATAAGTTACCTGATTCCCTTATTTGAGGGTTCAGTAATCTATAGCTGGATAGCCCAGAAGTGAGTATAGAGAAAGGTGTTAATTCAGATGTCATTCAGTTCCAAGCACTCATATAAAAACTAGAAAAGTATGTGATTTATTTATGTACCTGTCTTCCACTCTGGATGTTTGGGAGAATGAAGATGTGAATTTTGACTAAGCTTTCCAGAAGATTGTTACATATTTATCAGATGAAATTTGCCTTTGTGTCTCACTCTGGTCCAAGGCTGAGAATTTGATGAGCTTTTCCACTGCAGTTTTAGGCTTTTTAAGTTATAAAATGTATTTCTGTTGTTCTCCACTGAGCATACAAAATACTAGCTTTACTTGATCTTTCTTACCCAGGAGTTTTTTGATAACTTTGGTGATACTGAAGAGTGTCCTTTCTGCACTGTTGAATCAACAGCTTACTGCTACCATCCTGTGTATCTGGCAGCACCTTCAGCATCTTTGCATTGCAAAAATTACACCAAACAGTGTTTAGAAATAACCAGTCCGGGGGCGCCTGGGTGGCTCAGTCGTTAAGCGTCTGCCTTCGGCTCAGGTCATGATCCCAGGGTCTTGGGATCGAGCCCCGCATCGGGCTCCCTGCTCGGCGGGAAGCCTGCTTCTCCCTCTCCCACTCCCCTTGCCTGTGTTCCCTCTCTTGCTGTGTCTCTCTCTGTCAAATAAATAAATAAAATCTTTTAAAAAGAAAAGAAAAGAAAAGAAATAACCAGTCCGTGCTTAGCAAGCATAAAAATAGCTTGTGGATTATATTCAGATGTTTAGAATCCCATTGTTTGTTACTGGATTGAGTTTATTCACTTCTCATGTTGAACAACGGCCCTGGGCCCTAGCAATGTGCAAGGGCCCTATGGACTGACCCCTAACAGATCTGTGGATAGAATCGTGGGGAGGGTATACCATGAACTTGGATATGAAAAAAATTGCACGTTATTTTCTTTAGACTCCAGTGAAATTTATCATTTCCTAAATCTGTGAATGAAGGCCACAGACCATAGTGGTATTAACAGTGCCTGGGAGGGGCGCCTGGGTGGCTCAGTCGTTAAGCATCTGCCTTCAGCTCAGGTCATGATCTCAGGGTCCTGGGATCGAGCCCCACATCAGGCTCCCTGCTCCGCGGGAGGCCTGCTTCTCCCTCTCCCACTCCCCCTGCTTGTGTTCCCTCTCTCGCTGTGTCTCTCTTTGTCAAATAAATAAATAAAATCTTTAAAAAAAAAAAAAAACAACAGTGCCTGGGAATTTGTTACTAGTAGAAATATTTTTTTTATCCCCTTACGTTTGCAGATATCTGGAAAGATTACTGTCTTCTAAATGACAGTAGTTACTAGACTCACCACTAAATCTTGTATATGAACACATTGACGAAGAATCACATATACAACCCTATCATAATTTTTAAATACTTTCTATAAATGTATTTTTTATTTTTTAATAAATGTATTTTTAAAAATCCTACATGTATTATGCACCTTGAAATATTACTCTGCAAAGGGACCCATAGGCTTCACAGACAGCCAAAGGCACACAAAGGGTCAAGAACCCTCCTCCTTCCTTTGGGAGATTTCTTCCCACAGCCACATCTGGTGCCTGTCAGGAGTTGTGGGGTAAACTGCCTCAACTTCTCTCATCCCTTTGCTTACTGGGGTTAATTTTAACTGATGAGCCACGGGTCCTTCATCTCACTTCAGTGAGCATCTGTCCTAAAATTGTCAGCTTGGAGAATGCTTTTCCAGAAATAAAAGGGTTTTTTGATCATGGATCTACAACTAGTTATGGTCTTTTTTTTTTTTTGTAAGAATATTCATATATGCTTTATTTTTTATTGTTTTTATTTTAAAAAATTTTTCATAACGAAGTTTTCCCTTTTAGCCATTTTAAGTACAGTTCTGTGGCATTAAGACATTCACAATATTGTGCAACTTTCACCACCATCCTTTTCCAGAACTTTCTCATCTTCTCCAACTGAAACTCTGTTCCTTATGGTCTTTTGATAGGAGTAGGTAAAAATATAAATTCTCTTCACATGGCATTTCTTAGGGTTTACAAAAGATTTTACAGCAGATAGAAGTTTATGTCCCTCTCTCTTTTTTTAAGATTTTATTTATTTATTTGACAGAGAGATGAGAGACAGCGAGAGACAGAACATAAGCAGGGGCAGAGGGAGAGGGAGAAGCAGGCTCCCCGCTGAACAGGGAGCCCGACACGGGGCTGGGATTCCAGGACCCTGGGATCATGACCTGAGCCGAAGGCAGATGTTTAACCGACTGAGCCACCCAGGCACCCTGAAGTTTATGTCTCTTAAATGGAATATAGAAAGATGAGATTAATTCAACTTTAAAATTTTTGTAGAAACTGAAATCTTGTTTGGAATAATATGCTACATGTATATTCATATTCTTTCTTACATCATTTTTAAAAAATATTTCTTCATTTTGGGTTTTTTTAATTATTTTTTTAAATTAGGCTCCATACCCAACATGGAGCTTAAACTCGGGATCCTGAGATCAAGAGTCACACGCTCTACTGACTAAGTCAGCCAAGCGCCCCTTAAATCATTTTTAAGCTTAAAAAATGTTTCTCTCATTTTCTTCTCCTTAAATAATTGCTTTTGTGCACACATCTTCCTTGTGAGTCCACTTTTACAAGAGGGGACCCTGGACATCTCTTGCTTGGTACCATCGTTGACTTCGTAAAATGGAATTTTGTTTGTTAATATTGTTAGTTGTTTTTATAGGGCTTGTTTTTCTTGGAACATACCATAAAACCAAAATATTTTGAATGTTACTCATTGAGAGAGAGCAGTGAGAGTCAAGAGTTTGCATAATAACTTTAACCAGATTACTAATAAATATTTTTTGCTTATAACTACTGCCCCTTCAAAGTATCTTTTAAAAGCAGTCGTATACATAGGGACAATAATACATACAAACTACACTGATGGATAGCTATAGTGTCCTATTATATTTGAGGAAATATAGAGAAAGATTCATTAGTTTTTATTTTAATAGCTTAATTATTACCACACTGTTTTTTAGTGAATTCTTGACGGTGGGATGGGAAGGCAAACGGCTGTCCCTTTTACTCTTTGCTGTGACTGGTACTATATAATAATACCCGTTGTTTTCAAAAGTAGAAAAAGTCACATTGGTAGGGTTTTTGCTTTTACTTCATTTAAAATGTTCTCTGGGGGCGCCTGGGTGGCTCAGATGGTTAAGCGTCTGCCTTCGGCTCAGGTCATGATCTCAGGGTCCTGGGATCGAGTCCCGCATCGGGTTCCCTGCTCAGTGCAGAGCCTGCTTCTCCCTCTCCCTCTGCCATTCCCTCTGCTTGTGCTCTTCTAGCTCTCTGTCAAATAAATAAATAAAATCTTTTTAAAAAATAAAATGTTCTCTGGAAGAAATCCCCTTTCCCTGAGGAAGAACACAAATGACTTAGATACATTTCCATTTCATTTAAAAAAAGATTTCAGATTTTTCTGAATAAAACTAAAGTCAGGGGAAAATATCAGCGCAGTTTCTGTTTACTATTCAGGTATTTTGTTTTTATGAAGAGGATGCAAGTATGACTTGCTTTTGGTGCTTCTAGTTTTTAATTCCTATTCCTAAAAGTTTTGCTAACGTGTTTTTGGTTGTCATCTTTATGGGTGGTTAGTTTCAACATTGGCATTGCTTCCTCTCCCTAGGTCAGTGTGTCGTTGGAGCTAAGTCCCTAAATGACCGTTTTTAGTGGAAGAAAGTAATAAATGTGGCAATCGATGATTAAAACAGAAACTCACCTTTTATTTGGAAGTAAAATACAAGAATTCTTTAACTGAAACAATAGTGTAACCAGAGAGAACTGGCTCATCTTTTTAATACATACTATTCTATGTACTGAAGTACTGTGATTTATCACAAAGATAGTTTCAATTTCATTTTACTTAATATTTAATAGCAGTCAGGATAGCAGCATTTCTTTGTATCATTTGTCAATCATTTCCTGTATATTGTTTTCCATAGTCATTAAAATGTTCAGTCACTCTTAAAATGCAGTAAATTATAAAAACGTTTTTGGCAGGGCATCTGTTTTTTTCCTACATTATAGAGTAGTTTTTCTTTCCTGTAAAGTCCAGTGTTGGTGCCCTCACAAAGCCATACATGGCTGTAGCAGAGACTATTTGACTTAGACTTTTATGGAACGCAACTGTTATTAATATAATGAATTACTGTGCTAAAGATTTGGGGACTCCAAGGGATTATTTTATATTTATGTTTAGTACATAAATCCCTGTTTGAGGGAGGTTTATTTAATACCAAATAGATTATTATGGGAGGATACGCAATCTTTTGCCCTATGAATCTTAGAAAATGACACTTCCTTATGCCTCAGGGATGGAGTCATTTGATCTGGAGCAGAGATGGGGAGTCAGTTGACTTCTCATGGCTTTTTCTTCCCAGCAGGAATGCCTGGCTAGATGCATAAGGGCCCAGCATAAGCCTGCAGGTCCTGGGCAATGGACGCCCAGCCCTGCATCCCAAATCCTGTGCATTATGATGTGAAAAAGTGCTCGTGTGTAGCCTAGCTGCCTATTTTTGGAAACTAAATAATAAGGAACTGACATCACCCTTAGAAAAGTTAGACCAAAATCTTAGTAAAGTAATTCAATAGAGTAAAAGACATTTACTAGGCACATTTATATCAGGCGGTGCACTAAACTCTAATAATACAAAGATGGAAAGAAACTTCCCCAGCTTTCATGGAACTTGTCAGCTAACGAGGGGATCAGAAAAACACAGTTTTGTCATACACCTGTCAGATGCTAGTAACACGTCAGACGTGCTCTGGGGATACAAATGAGTGAACAATTAATATTACTTGGGGATTAAAAAAAAGAGAGGCAGGGTGCCTGGGTGGCTCAGTTGGTTAAGCGACTGCCTTCGGCTCAGGTCATGATCCTGGAGTCCCTGGATCGAGTCCCACATCGGGCTCCCTGCTCGGCAGGGAGTCTGCTTCTCCCTCTGACCCTCCCCCCTCTCATGTGCTCTCTCTCATTTTCTCTCTCTCAAATAAATAAATAAAATCTTTAAAAAAAAAAAAAAAAGAGAGGCAGTGTAATTTTACTCAAAGCCTTAAAAAATAAACAGGCATCATCAGTTGACCACTTGGAGGTGAGTGGGAAGGTCTTTTTGTCTTCTCAAAAAGATAGGTGCAAAGCCAAAGAATTTAAAAAGTGATGTAGTAATTTTGAGGGATATCAAGTGGTCAAGATGGCAAAGGGCCAACGGGTGGGTAGAGGTTCAAAATGAAACTAGAACCTATTGTAATGAGCCAGTATTTCCAGTTCACTGATGTCAAAAAACCGTGCAGTCTAAAAGTTGCTCAGCTTTGAGATGGGTGACTTACTTATATTTACATTCGAATACATTGCTCTTCATCAGTATTCTCAAAGCACTCTAGACTCTTTTTACTTTAATTTGGGTTGTGCTTTAGTTGAGAGCAAAAGATAGGCATAATGAAGATAATCATAGAGAGCAATGACTGATCAGTGTCAAAAGGCATGGTTGTGGCTTTTAGAATTCTAGCTAGAGACTCCTAAAGACCGCCCAAGGTTGTCAGAGAAGGATTCACAGAGGTAGATTCAAGCTAAATTTTGAATAATGGATGGGATTTGAATAGATTATGGAAGAGGAAGAAGAGCATTTCAGGTAAGAAGATTGTCTCCTGGGGGCAGGAGAGTGGCAGTTTGGCTAGAATAGAGTGTAGGGGAATAGCGGGAAACGACTATTTAATTCTAGGCTTAAGTAGAATTATTTTCCACTTTGGATTGTTCTTGCATAGGAATAACCTGTTCTCCAAAATAAGCGTACTTTCTTGGAAAACTGAAGTAGGTTTTAGGGAAAAGGGAATGAGCACACTTTCCCTGGTGTGCCTGATCCTGTTGGGAGGTTTTGCCATCTTATGGCCAACATACTGGAAAGGGTGATAGATTCATTTAGAAAAATGTTCACTGACAACAATGAGATGTCACCTCATACCTGTTAGAATGGCTATTATAAAAAGACAAGGGGTATCTGACTGGCTCAGTCAGTAGAGCATGTGACTCTTGATCTCGGGGTTGTGATTTCGAGCCCCATGTTGGGTGTAGAGATTACTGAAAAATAAAGTCTTAAAAAAAAAAAAGATGTTGGCATGGATGTGGACCAAAGGGAACCCTGGTGCACTTTGGTAGAAATGTAAATTGGTGCAGCCAATATGGGGAAACTATCAGGCGTTGCACTAAACTCTAATAATACAAAGATGGAAAGAAACTGCCCCAGCTTTCATGGAACTTGTCAGCTAACGAGGGGATCAGAAAAACACAGTTTTGTCATACACCTGTCAGATGCTAGTAACACGTCAGACATGCTCTGGGGATACAAATGAGTGAACAATTAATATTACTTGGGGTATGAATCTTCTGGAAGAGACTGGGGGAACAGGATTCCATATTTGATTTGTTTGGTGGGTTTTTGTTTGGTTTGGTTTGGTTTGGTGTACTATATTTCCTTTTAGGCCTTTTTCTTTGTATGTATTTTTTAAAATTTTAATTCCAGGAGGATGCTCAAAAAATTAAAAATAGAGCTGCTATATGATCTAGCAATCCCACTTCTAGATATATATCGGAAGGAAATGAAGTCACTGTCTCAAAGAGATAGCTGCATCCTCCCTGTTCTTTGTAGCATTATTCACAATAGCTAAGATATAGAAACAACCTAAGTGTCTGTCAGTGGATAAATGGATAAAAAAATTGTTTTACACACACACATAACACACACGTACATGCAATGGAATATTACTCAACCCTAAGAAAGAAAGAAACCCTGCCATTTGTGACAACATGGATGAACATTGAGGGCATAAGCATAAGCCAAGTGAAATAAGTCAGACAAAGATCAACAAATACTATATGGGCTCACTTATAGGCAGAATCTAAAAGAGTCAAACTTGTGGAAACATAGTTAACTGGTGGTTGCCAAAAGCTGCGGGCTGGGAAATGGGGAGATGTTTGTCAGAGGGTACAGACTTTCAGTTATAAGATGAATAAGTTCTGGGGACCTAATGCATAACATGGTGACCGTAGTGTATTGTATACTTGAAATTTGTTAAGACAGTAGATTTTGAATATTTTCACCACGTAAAAAATTGGTAACTATGTGAGGTGATGGAGGTGTTAACTAACCTTATTGGGGTGATCATTTCACAATATACATATATATCAAAACATCACACTGTACACCTTAAACTTACACTTAAATCAATGAAGCTGGGGGTAAGAAAGAAATTTTTTAAATGTTCATTGAGCTCCGATTATGGGCCAGGTGCTATTCTGGGTGCTGAGGTTTATCAGTGAAGCTGGTGGAGCTGACTTTTGAATGTAAATATAAGTAAATGCAGTCAGGAGGGGAAGGAAGAAATAAAGGAATTATTTGATGGCAAGGAGTGGAAAGAGTGGTACTGAAGGTGGTCTAGAGTAATACACTCCCAAATAAGATTTCACCTATGACATTTTCCTTCAGTCAAATTACCAAAAAACTGAACCCTGCCCCTGAGTTTGAAGAGTAAGGAGCCTCAATTTGTGTCTCTGAGCTGACCTGAGGCCATTGTTTGCAGGGCCCACCTGATAAGTTCCCCAATTTGCCTGAAATTTGCCTGAGTATGTGTTATAGCATGAGGGAAAGAGTGACCAACCTCAGGGGGTCACAGAGAAAACCCTATTGTAACCCCAGATTCCTGGTGAATCTTCTGGAAGAGACTGGGGGAACAGGATTCCATATTTGATTTGTTTGGTGGGTTTTTGTTTGGTTTGGTTTGGTTTGGTGTACTATATTTCCTTTTAGGCTTTCTTCTTTGTATGTATTTTTTAAAATTTTAATTCCAGTGTAGTTAACATGTGGTGTTATATTAGTTTTAGTGTACCAGGATTCCATGTTTTCAGTAACCAACTTTATATTATTTTGAATCTATTCTAGACATCATAGTAGTTCATTCATACCTATTTCAGTATGGATCTCTAAAAGATATGTGGGTATTTTTTTATTTTATTTAATTAATTAATTTATTTTTTTTAAAGATTTTATTTATTTATTTGAGACAGAGAGAATGAGAGACAGAGAGCATGAGAGGGAGGAGGGTCAGAGGGAGAAGCAGACTCCCTGCCGACCAGGGAGCCCGATGCGGGACTCGATCCCGGGACTCCAGGATCATGACCTGAGCCGAAGGCAGTCGTTTAACCAACTGAGCCACCCAGGCGCCCTGGGTATTTTTTTTTAATATAACCCCAGTTTCGGGGCTAGAATTATGTGAGTAATTATGCAAGGTCTTTGGGAACACAAACCTTGCATAAAACACAGCTGTGCTATATTTAAACCCTGGATATTTATTCACTATTTCTTATACTTATTTATCTGCTGTTTGCTGGGGATATGCAAATGAATATGACAAGATCCCTGCTTCTGAGGGTAGCACTATAATACTGTCTTATACTGTTAATTTCTAGATGATAGTCTATTAGTAACATTTAAATTTGAAGTCAGTCTAGTCTGTTAGTCCACTATAATTGAGCCATAACTTAATACTCATAGCTCTTTCCCACTCTGAGCTATGCAGTGTGAGTTAAGAGCAGCCTCCATTGCTGCAGGGTTTCGTTACTTTCAGAGTTTGGTGCCTCTTGAACCATCCCGGCTCTGCATCTAGATTCAGCAAAGACTTTTGGGACTCAGCCAACACTCTCTTTTGATGCCCTCCTTTGTTTAGACCTGGGATCCCCCAGCCTGGCACACAATTGGCAACTGAGATTGAAGGAAGATGAAGAAGAAAGGCCTGGAAAGGTTTTCCACAGGACCATCTTTGCATCAATGTGTGCACAGGTCTTCCATCTATAGATTCCTAGTGGCTCTTAAGATTTTAAGAAGTTTTTTAAAAAATATTTTTATTTTTTTTAAGATTTTATTTATTTGAGAGAGAAAGAATGAGAGAGAGAGAGAGAGAGCATGAGATGGGGGAGGGTGAGAGGGAGAAGCAGACTCCCTGCTGAGCAGGGAGCCCGATGTGGGACTCGATTCTGGGACTCCAGGATCATGACCTGAGCCAAAGGCAGTCGCTTAACCAACTGAACCACCCAGGCGCCCCGGTTTTGAGAGGTCTTTAGCAAACATGTTTAGCATAATTTTTATGAGCCCTGAAGTTTTTCAGTGTGTATATTTCTGGACAGTTTTAGAATCTGTTAGTTTCTCAAACCTGAGAACTCAGACCACCTGAGATTATTTTCTCAGACCCCAGTTTGAGAAACACTGATTTGTGTGGTTAATGATTCTATAGTCAGTAAACTTAAGGTTATTGTCACTGTGTTGGAATTTATCTTAAAGAAGTCTGATATTATTTTTTAAAGATTATTTATTTGAGAGAGAGAGACAGAGATAGTGACAGATAGTAAGAGAGAGAGCACGAGTGGGGAGGAGAGGGAGAAGCAGGCTCCCCGCTGAGCAGGGAGCCCAATGCAGGACTCAATCCTAGGACCCTGGGATCATGACCAGAGCCGTAGGCAGACGCTAAACTGACTGAGCCACCCAGGTGCCCCAGAAGTTTGATATGTTTGTCAAACTATATTTATCACTGTTCTGTCGCTTGCTAAAATAATCATGAATGCCTTGCTATCTACGGATCCTTGGGTTTTCATTTTCAAATTGACCACTGGTGATGATCATTCTTTCACAACACAGCACAAACCACTGCATTCTGGGAGTTGGATAAGTTAAATGGTTTTCTTTTTTTTTTTTAAGATTTTATTTATTTATTTGACAGAGAGAGAGACAGCAAGAGAGGGAACACAAGCAGGGGGAGTGGGAGAGGGAGAAGCAGGCTTTCCGGCGAGCAGGGAGCCCGATGTGGGGCTCAATCCCAGGACCCTGGGACCATGACCTGAGCCGAAGGCAGATGTCCAACGACTGGGAGCCACCCAGACACCCCAGTTAAATGGTTTTCAAGCTTTTTCTCCTAGTTGAGTAAGAATTGAGTCACTGAGATGAAGGGGAGAAGTGGGAGTATCAGAGTGTCTCTCTGACCAACAGGCCTTCAAGAAAGCTCCTGGACACCTTGGAGAATCCTAGGTCGCCAGGGAACAAAGTTTAAAAATCATAGCTGTGACTGTTCACTTCATTTAGAGATGGAAAAATGGGCCCTGAGAGATTGGAGCTTGTCAGTAACACACAGTAGTTAGGTCAATGTCAGATATCTAAAACAAGCCCTTGGTTTCCAAATTCAGTGTTCTCCCCCATATGTCCCCAGTCTCTGTAAAGCCTTGCCAGAATTGGCCCTGACCCCCTGAGGTTGGCCACTCTTCCCCCCATGGTATAGCACATTGTGTAGCCAGCTGGATCGCTTATTATGTGAGGTTTATTCCTGCCCTACCTTATTCTAAGTGGGAATTAAAGCAGCTCTAAGGCCTTCAAATTCTGCATCTTGTGAGTTGAACCAAGGCCCAGCATCTTTTCTGATGGAGGAATTTTTAAATTCCCAAGTTTTTCTACTAATAATATTTCTTAGTCTTTTCTACCTTCTCTTCATTGCTGCTAGAAGAAAGCTATAGCCAATGAGAAAATGCCGGCAGTTCCTTGTTGAATAATAACTGAAAAACTCAGAGCCCATCATGTTAAGTTTGACCCTTCTTATTGCAAATGGGTATAATTGTGAAAATACCATCATGTTTTTTTTCTAGTAAAATGTTCTATTATGTCACCAAAAAAAAAAAGCCCCGGGGCTTCACCTGAAGAAGCTTGAAAACCCCTGCCAAAAACTCTTAGCACTTGTCACATTACATTGTAATAAACTACTGAATGTCTCTCTTCCAGAAGCAAGTGAGTACCTTAAAGTCAGGAACCATGCCAGAAGGTTTCACACTGTGTTGCAATTATAAAATTTAACAGCCGGTAACAATTACAATAGCATAAAAGGAGTAAGGTGAGAATACTTTATATCTTAGTTGACAAACAGTTACTTGCCCTGGGTAAGTGGCTATTCTATGGCATAGCTTTTTGATCATGACACTCATTGGAAAACCATTTGCTAAAACACAATAATGCACTTTCCAGCATTGCTTTGACAGTCCTACAAAAAATATTACGTGTGTTTACATTTATTATTACATTTTATGTCATGCTCATGTGATGGTCCCAGCCTTAACAGTACCTGGCACATGGTAGGTGCTAGATGTTTACTAAATGAGTAATGAATATTATTTTCAGCCACTGACCAACTGTGTTAAAGATTGGAATTAAAGAAGCAGCTTTCCTCTTTCCCTAAGCTATTCTTCAGGGTAGAAAACAAAAGGAGGCAGGGCGCTTGGGTGGCTCAGTCGTTGAGCGTCTGCCTTCAGCTCAGGTCATGATCCCAGGGTCCTGGGATCGAGCCCCACGTCGGGCTCCCTGCTCCGCGGGGAACCTGCTTCTCCCTCTCCCACTCCCCCTGCTTGTGTTCCTGCTCTTGCTATCTCTCTCTCTCTGTCAAATAAATAAATAAAACCTTAAAACAAAACAAAACAAAAGGAGGCATGGGATAAAACTGTATGATTTACTCTCCTCTTTTACCCCCCTTTCAGTAAACTCTGATCTTATAATTCATGCCAGTTAACTCACAGAAACTGTTGTTACCGCCTAAAGTGATTTTTTGCAAAACCTTAAACATGACTATAGGGCCAAGATGGAGGAATGGAGACTGGATTTACCTTCCTGCATAAAAAAAGTTAAAAATAGGACAAAATATATTAAACAGTGGCTTTGAGACATGGGAAATCAGGCAGCATGGACAGGGACTCCTGAGAAATGGCAAATGGATGAGGTGTGCCCTATATTGCCCCAGCATACTGTCTGGAGAGAGTTGCCACACCACAGCCTAGGGAATGGGACGCCAGATGGAGTCTGATCATCTTCCAGGGTTGAGCTGATGTGGTTGGTAGGTGCAAGTGGCTAAAACACATGGCAGAGTACCAGAGAGGAGAGCGCGGCCCAGAGAGAAAACCCCTGAGTCTTCAGCTGATGACTGGTCAGTACCTGGAGTGTGGGGGAGAGACCCAAGTCCTGGGAGAGAACCACCCAAAAGGATTAGAGGAAACAATACTCAGAGCACAATTTTTGTGAGCCTGAAGTTTTTCAGTGTGTATATTTCTGAATGACTCTAGAATCTGTTAATGTTTCTCAAACTTGGGAACTCAGACCACCCAAGATTATATTCTCAGACCCAAGTTTGAGAAACATTGCTTTGTATGGTTAATGATTCTATAGTCAGTAAACCTAAGGTTATTGTCACTGTGTTGGAATTTATCTGAAAGAAGTTTGTTTTGTTTTTTGTTTTAAAGACTTCACCTATTTATTTGAGAGAGAGAGAGAGGGCACGAGTGGGGGGAAGAGCAGAGTGAGAGGGAGAAGCAGACTACCCGCTGAGTGGTGAGCGGGGAGGCCCATGTGGGGCTGACCCCAGGACCCTGAGACCACATTCTGAGCCAAAGGCAGTTGCCCAACTGACTGAGCCACCCAGGCGCCCCTTAAAGAAGTTTGATATGTCAAATCAAACAGTATTTATCCAGGGCAGAAAATGGTTTGTGTTCCTACCTGTGAGAGTGCAGAAATCCTTGCAATTCATAAGACATCAAGTGAAGTACTCATCAAGTGAAGAGGATTGCCTCAGAATAGGGCAAAATTAGCCGTAAAGATTGACAAAACTTAAAAGCAAGCCTCAAGAGGATCAAATGATTTATAAGTAACTTAATTGAGGGGTGCCTGTCAGTTAAGCATTTGACTCTTGGTCTTGGCTCAGGTCATGATCTCAGGGTCACGGTATCAAGCTCCACGTCAGGCTCTGCACTGGGCGCGGAGTCTGCTTGGGATTCTCTCTCTCCTGCTCCCTCTGCCCCTCCCCCCACTCCCTCTCTCTCTAAAGTAAATAAATAAATCTTAAAAAAAAATAAGTAACTTAATTGTGTCCTAGACAAAGTTTAAGAATATCTATAGGGATACAAAAATATCCAGTACTCAATAACATAAAATTAACAATGTCTGGCATCCAATAAAAATTTATCAGGTATGCAAAGCAGCAGGAAAATACCACCAGTAATGAAGAGAAAAAAAAAAATCAATTAATTGAAACAGACCCAGACATGATACAAATGATAGAATTAGTGGAGAAGGATATTAAAAATTTATCACTAATTTTCTTAAGTTCAAGAAGGTAGAGGAAAGATTGAACATACTATAATGTACACACTGTTCTGTACCCTTTTCCTTTTTTTAAACTTTATTTTTTTTAAGATTTTTTTTTTTTAATTTATTTGAGAGAGAGAGAGAACACAAGCGGGGAGGAGGGACAGAGGGAGAGGGAGAAGCAGACTCTCCGCTGAGTAGGGAGCCCAATGCGGGACTCAATCCTAGGATCCTGGGATCATGACCTAAGGCGAAGGCAGACGCTTAGAAGGCAGACGCTTAACCGACTGAGCCACCCAGGCGCCCCTGTATCTTTTTCTTTTGACCATGTATCTTTCCAAGTCAGTTTGTATAAAGCTTCCCCACGGTTTTTAATGGCTATGTAGTAAGCTTCCCCATTTTTTTTAATGGCTATGTGGGTAAACCAACCTGATTTAACAAGTCTCTCATTAGGACGTCTAGGGTTTTTTTTTAATACTTTAAATCAAGTTATAATTTATATACCATAAAATTCACCCTTTTAAAGTGTACAGTTCAGTGATTTAATTCCAGAACATTTTCATCAACCCCAAAAAGAAACCCCGTACCCATGACATCTAGGTCTTTTACAGTCTTTTGCTAAAGGCAATAATGCTGCACTGGATATTCTCATACACATATACTTCCACACATGGGCAAGAATATCTGTGGGACACGTACTTGGAAATATTTGCTAAGTAGAGTGATTTGTGCACCTAAAATTTTGGAAGGTACTGCTAAATTGTCCTCGCCAGAGGTTATGGAGTATACACTCTTACTAGCAAGGTGTAAAAGTTCCCATTTCCCCACTTACTGATCAGCATAGTCCTTCACCAGACCTTTTTATCTTTGCCAGTCTGATAATAGTATCTCACTGAAATTTTAATTTATATTTCTCTTATTCAAAGTGAGGTTGATTATTTTTATATGTTTAAGGGCTACTTTCCTATTTTAATGAATGATTGTTCATACCCTTTGATATTCTGCAGGATAACTTTTTCTTGGTTATAGGAGCTCTTAATGTATTAGGGAGAAAAGCCTTTCCTGATATAAATTGGGAGTATTTTTCTCACTTAGGTTTTTTGGACTTTTTTTAGTCTTTGGCTTTGTTTATAGTTTTTTTCCTTTACCATGCAGAATTTAAGCTTCCGACCTTTGATCTTGGCTCAGGTCTTGATTTCAGAGTCGTGAGTTCAAGCCCCGTGTTGGGAATGGAGCCTGCTTAAAAAAAGAAAAGAGAAGTGGTAATCAGGTGTGTGGGGTAGTGTTTTCTGACCTCTTGGGATGCCTGTCAGGATTCTCTAAGAACTACAGTCTCCCTCCCTCTGTGACAAACCCTACTGTCATTAAGCTGCTGTTACTGAGGGGAATGTGTCTCGCTCAGGTGTGCTGAGCCAAGAAGCAGTTTTTAACCATTGGTCTAAAGGTTTTCCGTAAGAGGGAAAAAGAGGGGGACTCCTCTTCCCCACGTTACAAATTTCACTTGTGGCCAGAGGCCCACTTAGTGATTCCAGGGTTGTTACTTTCAGGAGAAAAGAGTCTCAGCAAGGAAAGGGAGAACCTTTCCAAAGAGAACTGAACTCTTCACTTTTGAAGTCATTAGTTTCTGATCCTCAGGTTGTCTTCCCACTCCGAATTGTTGTCAATTTCTACACCTCTCCTTTGGTAAGTTATTCTGGTGGACCGTGTGTCCTCCTGGGGAAAGAACTGCTGGATTAGGCGGAGGATGACTAATGTTTTGGCCGGATGTGGAGCTGGAGACATAGGGATAGGAGTCATCTCTTTTAATTTGAAACTGTTTAAAGTCAGAAAAGAGGGGCGCCTGGGTGGCTCAGTCGGTTAAGCGACTGCCTTCGGCTCAGGTCATGATCCTGGAGTCCCTGGATCGAGTCCCACATCGGGCTCCCTGCTCGGCAGGGAGTCTGCTTCTCCCTCTGACCCTCCGCCCTCTCATTCTCTCTGTCTCAAATAAATAAATAAAATCTTAAAAAAAAAAAAATACACAAAAATCAACTGTTATTTCTATACATTATCAATGACCAATCCAAAAATAAAATTAAGAAAATAATTACAGGGCACCTGGGTGGCTCAGTCGGTTAAGCAACTGCCTTCGGCTCATGTCATGATCCTGGAGTCCCGGGATCGAGTCCCGCATCGGGCTCCCTGCTCGGCAGGGAGTCTGCTTCTCCCTCTGACCCTCCCCCCTCTCCTGCTCTCTCTCTCTCTCTCTCAAATAAATAAATAAATAAAATCTTTAAAAAAAATAAAGTCAGAAAAGAGTATGGCCCTTTAAAAGGTAGAATTCTCAGGGTACCCCTGACTATAAAGGCTCGTGGAGTTCTACCCAAAGGCAGAGACCTGTCTGGTAGGACAGATGCCACTGACTGGGACAGGCATCCCCGGGGAGTGTTTTGTCAACTGTTGGAGCCGCCTGTTCGGTTTGATAGGGGAGGCTCCACAATGGCTGTTAATTTCATCCAGTATTATAAAATTGTTCTCTTATTTGTGCTACTCAAGGAGTAGCTTGTCACTTCAAACTTTGGCAGATGTTCTCTGTGCTTGAAAGTCCCAGTGGCGGTGACACCTTGGTAGAGTGACTGGTGCTGACTTCCTCTCTCAGTGTGTTAACCCTTGCATGTCTCCTCTGCTAGAGGAGCTCACACAGGTGTAAAATCGTGAGGGAAGCTGGGATAGTTGTGAAAGGTGGTCTCGGTACAGGCTAGTTTTCACTTACATTTTTCTTAGTTTGTTCCAGAAACTGTTGAGCACTATAAAAAATAATTTACAAAGGATATAGTGGAACTCCATTTCAAAAGTCGTGTCAGAGTAAAGAAATAATATCCACTTTATGGGCTTGGTGGTATGTCGAAATTGCCCAATTTCTTCCATGTGATTGTGATATCTGGGAGACAAGCTCATGGCACAATAATGAGCTGTGGCTGATGCAATTCTGCCATATTAAGTATCAGGATTTAAGGGAAGCCCTTCCCACAGACTTCTATATATCTACTTACTTATAGTTTCCTCGCTTTCCCTTCCTGTGACATTTTCACTGCTCAGAAGTACTGTCGTGGGCGCCTGGGTGGCTCAGTTGGTTAAGCGACTGCCTTCTGCTCAGGTCATGATCCTGGAGTCCCGGGATCGAGTCCCGCATCGGGCTCCCTGCTCGGCATGGAGCCTGCTTCTCCCTCTGGCCCTCCCCCTTCTCATGTGCTCTCTGTCTCTCTCATTCTCTCTGTCTCAAATAAATAAATAAAATCTTAAAAAAAAAAAAAAAAAAGAAGTACTGTCGTGCTAGCATGTTCCTTTGTAACTCCACATCTGAGTCCTCAAAGCAGATTTCACCTGGTCTGCTGCCCCTTTCACAGTTTTAGCCTGGACGTTACCCTTGGATCAGCTTTCCCCCTCTTCTAACTCCTGTCTCGAGACACCAGTCATCTCACCTCTCCACCACAGTTCCACTTCTGATCACCCCAGGCCCTTCAGCAATTGAACGAATTCACCCCCCCCCAACAGGAAGGTCTCACACTGGGGGATACTTACCCCTTCCAGACCCTTCCTGGAGGAAGCAAGTTTCCTTCCATGTGGCAGGAGCCAGTTTTATACTTGTTTGGCCTTGTGACTGATAGGATGGGGAGTTTGGGGGAACTGGAGAGGAGATGACAGTTTCAACCAAGAAAAAACATTGAGTAGAAATTATCCCTTCTGCCTTCTTCGGGCGTGTCCCTCTTCTGGGCATCTCTTCAGGATTTCATTCCTCCGTCCAACTGCCGTTCACAACTGCCCTTTCCAACTGCTCCAGAACTCTTGGCCCCGGCATTCCGTGATGTAAATTATTCCACGCATGGCTCGAAATGGGTGCGAAGCAGTGTTGCCAGGTGTCGGATCACTAGTGTAAGTTTACCGGATCTCGGGGGAGGGAGGAGAAAGGGGGAGAACTGCTCTTGGAACTTGTCCAGTGGTTATTGTTTCAGCCAGAGCACAGTAATCGAGCTGGCTGAGCTTGATGCTGTCGGTGGCTGGGGAGAGAGGGAGCTTGGGGCCCGGAGCCAGGGGGAGTTGGGGGTTGAGATTTTCTACTTTAAAGATTTTAGCGATGGGATATAGATTGTTTGGAATCAAACAGTTGGTGGTGCTGCTGCCCGGGGAGGAACCTGGGACCTCTGGGGCCAAGCCTGAGGCAGAACTGCTTGGGGCTATGGGGTCTCCTCTGTCTCAAAAAGTAGGGAGAACTGGCTTTTTCTGTTTTTATAAAGAGAGCCAAAATATGGCAAGAAATCCAGATTGCTCACCATGTTTGGAAACAGTCAGCCATAAAACGCAACAGGCCTCTGCGTACATGAGATTTTTTTTCCTAAAACAAAAATATTATTTTTCCCCCTTTTTCATGATACATTTTGAGGAAGTGGCTGTTCCTGGTTTACAGTCCCTTTGGGGAATCTGTGTGGGAAGGGTTGCTGCCAGCTATCTTGGATTTATCTAGATTCCTTTTTGACTTGTAAGTTAAGGATTTGTGTTCAATAAAAACAATTTAAATTGAATATTTAGTCTCTTGAATGACCACAAAATTTTAAAAATCCCATTAAAAACAAGCATGTTAGAGAAAAAACGTACGTGAATTACACAGTTACTTATCTAGGAAAGTAAAGAGTGTATTTTTATGTTGTATTGATGCTTTAATCTGCTTTAATCTGCTTGGCTAACCGGCACTTTCTTTATTCCTTTTCTTATAGTTGTCATGGATGATGATGATGACTCGTGTCTCCTTGATCTTATCGGGTAAGATGCTCGTTCCAAAATCAGGGTAAATCAAATGTGTGAGGTTTGCTGTACTAAAACAACCTAATAAGCATATTAAAAACTGGGTGGGTTTTTGGGGTGCCCGGCTGGCTCAGTCGGTGGAGCATGTTACTCTTGATCTCGGGGTCATGAGTTCAAGCCCCATGTTGGGAGTAGAGATTATTTAAAATTAAAAAAAAAAAAACACACAAACTGGGTGGGTTTTTAAAATGAAAGTCAACATAGAATATGGATTAGCAAATAAAGAGATAAAAATATTTGGATATGACAGGGTTCATAGGCCATCCTTTATTAAATTTACCTTCTAACAAATCCCAGGAGGCAGAAATGAGTGATAATAGGAAATGGAACAACATCAAGAAATCAATAATAAAACAAACTATTAATAAAATTGTTTAAAAATAGGGAGAGAATGTTTCTCAGGCTAATACGTCATTTTCTTTTTACCCTAGTGAAAATGAATCCCAAATATAGGTCACGTATTTATTTGCTGTTTTCCTTTCTTTGTTGCTGTTTTCCAGAGACCCACAAGCATTGAACTATTTTCTACATGGACCTAGTAATAAATCTGTAAGTAATATTTAGAGCATCACAGATACAAATTTTGTCTTTTCTTTACAGTTAAAGTAATCACTTTATCAAATTTGTACCTTTGCAGAGCAATGATGACTTGACGAATGCAGGATATTCTGCAGCCAATTCAAATTCAATTTTCGCCAACTCCAGTGTGAGTATTGGAAGCTGAATCCAGTGATAAAGTGTTTCTGTCTCATTGATGGCTCGTGAACCGAGGCTTTCCTTGCCTTTGGAGCCTGATGAGAGTTATTACCTTGTCTCTTGTAATTGACACGGAGGGAGGATCTACTGAATGGTGTTGACATTGTCTCCTTTTAACTTCGTGGACTCAGATAAGCTATATGAGATTTACTTTGCCATTTTCCCAAGCTTTCACCTGTCTTTCTAAAATGACTCCAAAATGTGATAACCTAAGAAAGTCATATTAGAATGTTTTAGACCTTATCACAAAGCTTTAAAGAAATTATTCTTAATTGCAGTTACTTACTAAACATTTCCATCTTAGGCGAGAAAAAAAAGGTAATGACTAAAACTTACTGAGCACTTAGTATGTTCTTGGCGCCAAGGGTTTAGCAAGATCAACCACATTAATCCACACGGTAACTCCGTGAAGTAGGTTCTTTTATGATCAGTATTTTATACATGAGGAAACCAAAGCAGAGAGGTTAGTACTTACTCAAAAGTCTACAGCCAGGAGTTGTAGAGCTAGGCTTCTCCCTCAGGTTGCCCATTCTGGATTCATATTCTCAAGCTCTAGGAGCATCTCGACAAGAAACCTGACCTCTGGGGGATAGGGAAGTCCTGCTTGCGGACGACATCCAGATAACTATGGTTAAGCCTGTGTTACTTTCATCTTTTCAAGTGCCTTCTTCTATCATGGATGGTAGCCCAGAGTCAGACTGCCCAAGTTTGAATCCTCACTCTACCACTCACTAGACGTGTAACCTTGGATCTATCACTACATCTCTGTAAGGTTCAGTTTCCTTATTTATGAAACCAGGAGAATAATAGAACTATTTCCTAGGTTGGTTAACATTAATTGACTAGTCCGTGGAAATTACTTGGTACAGTGCTCGATAAATGTTAACTTAGCAGCAGGGCCTTTATTTTCTTCATCTATAACACGGAAGAGTATTCGGAAGGTCCTTGGGGGTGCACAGTTCTTTCAAGTATTTGAGTGTGTGTAAGTTATGTCGGATCCTATCATGCGAGACACCTCCACATGCTAGGGGTGGTTTTAAAGTCACAACACTGATCTCCAGTAAGGCTTGCGAACCAGGAGCATTTCTGAAATTCATTCTGAACAAGTAATAACTTCATGTGGTGCCATGAAGCCCATAAAGTAGATATTTAGCCTGCCCCTCAATGTTCATGATTTTTATTTACCAACCCTCCTCCTTCCATGTTAGTATTAATTCTAACTTTTCAGACTGCTTCATTCAGTATGTATTTATTGGGTACTTCTATTCCATCATGTCAGGTATAGTAGAAATTTTTTTTAGTAGAAATATATATTTTTTTAAGGATTTTATTTATTTGACAGAGAGAGACACAGTGAGAGAGGGAACACAAGCAGGGAGCCCGATGCGGGGCTAGATCCTAGGACCCTGGGATCATGACCTGAGCCGAAGGCAGATGCTTAATGACTGAGCCACCCAGGCGCGCCCCCCCCCACCTTATTTTAAATCGCTGTTGAGACCATCTTTTCTTTTCTAATCTTGACCTGTCCCCAAAAAACCTGCTGGACAGTGGAGTGTATCTTACTTACCATGTTCCATTTTCTTCGTATGCCTGTGTTGTCTCTAGTTGGAATGCCCATTCCTAAGGGCTCCTTGAGGACAGAAACTAACACACAAGTGGGTGCTCGATAAATAAACTGTTGATGGACCTTTACTTTTGAATAGGACACTGAAAGTAGTTTTGAAAGCGTCATAATAGGCTGATTCCTTCTAAGAAATTAAACGACCGTTCACTCATTTTATGTGAGGAGCTTGTTTTTGTGTGAACCAGTCTTGCTTAGGGTGTTAGGGGTTAGAACTGGGGGGGGCTCCTGGTCCATAGACAGACTCCTAACGGCAACTCATTGTTTGGGAACTCCAGTTCCAGTCCAGTAGCACAGCCTGTCACCGTTCCATTTAACAGCACAAACTTTCAGACATCTTTACCCGTGCGTAACATCATCATACAGAGGGGTCTTGCACCAAACTCAAAGAGAAGACTCGAAAGACAGGGCTAACTCTGGGCTACCTTCTGGACCTCTAACAGAACAATACCCAGAATGCCCAAAAGTCACTCGGACTACTGTCATACAGGGGACTAGACATGGCCATCTCCTGGATACACACACACCCTGGGCTGAGTCTCACTCAAGCCCTGGACTGGGGGCAATCCTGAAAAATCAAGTGTGTGCCAGTATCTCAAAAAATGAAGCTAAACTCCAGGTAGTCATCAGTATGTTCCTGTTATTTATCTATTTTCTATAAAATAATTTACCAGAGCAATGAATAGGTACACTTAACAGAAACAGTGTTAGATATTACTAAGGAAATAGAATATCAGAATAAGCTGAGCACTTTGGAGAGATGTACCTGAAAAGCAGACTGTTAGGCTTTATTCTATTCAAAAGTGAGGTGCTTTTTATTATTATTATTATTATTATTATTATTTTTAAGAATCTATTTCAAAGGTTCGATATGCCAGGTAACATGCTGCTTATTCTTTTAGAATGCTGATCCTAAGTCATCCCTCAAAGCTGTAAGCAACCAGCTTGGAGAAGGGCCCAGTGATGGACTGCCACTCTCAAGTAGCCTTCAGTTTCTGGAAGATGAACTTGAGTCTTCTCCTCTTCCTGATCTCAGTGAGGACCAACCTTTCGACATTCTTCAGAAATCCTTGCAGGAGGCCAATATCACTGAACAGACACTGGCCGAAGAGGCATATTTGGATGCCAGTGTAGGTTCAAGCCAACAGTTTGCACAAGCTCAGCTTCATCCGTCTTCATCAGCATCCTTTACTCAGGCTTCTAATGTTTCAAATTACTCAGGTCAGACGCTGCAGCCTATAGGGGTGACTCACGTGCCTGTCGGAGCATCATTTGCAAGCAATACGGTGGGTGTGCAACATGGCTTTATGCAGCACGTGGGGATCAGTGTGCCCAGCCAGCATCTGTCTAACAGCAGTCAGATTA
Source organism: Neomonachus schauinslandi (assembly GCF_002201575.2). NCBI lineage: Eukaryota > Metazoa > Chordata > Mammalia > Carnivora > Phocidae > Neomonachus > Neomonachus schauinslandi. The sequence goes on along the minus strand of NC_058410.1, from coordinate 107,297,555 downwards.
GCGGCTCTGGTCAAATACAGCTAATTGGGTCATTTGGTAATCAACCTTCCATGATGACTATTAATAACCTAGATGGATCTCAAATCATATTGAAGGGCAGCGGGCAGCAAGCCCCATCAAATGTGAGTGGAGGGCTCCTGGTCCATAGACAGACTCCTAACGGCAACTCATTGTTTGGGAACTCCAGTTCCAGTCCAGTAGCACAGCCTGTCACCGTTCCATTTAACAGCACAAACTTTCAGACATCTTTACCCGTGCATAACATCATCATACAGAGGGGTCTTGCACCAAACTCAAATAAAGTTCCAATTAATATCCAGCCAAAGCCTATCCAGATGGGCCAGCAGAATACATACAATGTGAACAGTTTGGGAATACAGCAGCACCATGTTCAACAAGGGATCTCTTTTGCCTCTGCCAGCTCACCCCAGGGCTCCGTAGTTGGTCCGCACATGTCTGTGAACATTGTAAACCAACAGAACACAAGAAAACCGGTCACCTCACAGGCTGTGAGCAGTGCTGGGGGTAGTATCGTTATTCATTCTCCCATGGGCCAGCCTCACACACCCCAAAGTCAGTTCCTCATACCCACAAGCCTTTCCGTCAGTTCCAACTCGGTACACCACGTCCAGACCATAAATGGGCAACTGCTTCAGACTCAACCTTCTCAGCTCATCTCCAGCCAAGTGGCCTCAGAGCATGTCATGTTGAACAGAAACTCTTCCAACATGCTCAGGACCAACCAACCGTATTCTGGGCAGATGCTGAACAACCAGAATGCTGCTGTCCAGTTAGTGTCTGGGCAGACGTTTGCCGCCTCTGGAAGCCCAGTGATAGTCAATCATGCTTCTCCTCAGATCGTCAGTGGACAGATGCCCTTGCAGCAGGCATCGCCAACCGTATTACACCTGTCACCTGGGCAGAGCAGCGTCTCCCAAGGAAGACCTGGCTTCACCCCCATGCCCTCGGTGACCAGCATGTCAGGACCTAGTCGGTTCCCTGTTGTCAGCTCCTCCAGCACTGCCCATCCTAGTCTTGGGTCTGCGGTTCAGTCGGGAGCAACAGGATCAAACTTTACGGGAGACCAGCTGACCCAGCCAAACAGGACTCCAGTACCCGTCAGCGTGTCTCATCGTCTTCCAGTTTCTTCTTCCAAATCTACAAGCACCTTTAGTAACACACCTGGAGCAGGAACCCAGCAGCTCTTCTGTCAGGTACGTTTGCTTTATCACGTGAAGGTTTGGAAGATTACAGAATGGAAAAATGGAATGTGTATTTCACAGAATATCATTTTCATCCTAAGCTCCCAGTTTATTAACTTCCAGTTTTCAATTTATGATTGATTCCCTTTTTTCTTCCTAATTAAAATGTTTTATCCATCCTAGCATTGGGGTCTGGAGTGGGGACTCTGGAGTCAAACTCATGGATTTGACTCAAAGCTTTATGACATAGAGCAAGTCTTACCTTAACTGACCTCTCTAGACTTAATTTTCCTCATCAATTGAACGGACTATACTAGTACCATTCCATGGGAGTATTGGGAGGATTAAATGAGATAATCCACATAAAGTACTTAGTGTAGTTGACTTCTAACAGCAAATGGCAAATACTCAATGAGAGCCCACTGATACATATACTTGGTGAAATGTATTATGGGCATTTAAAATGAAAGCTTAGTGTAGATTATTTACTTACATCATGGAGTAATCCACTAGCTCATAACGATGGACTGGGTGAAAAAGTTGGGGCTGCTTCTTGAGTGCCAACGGGAAAGGCTCAGGGACTCAGTGTGACTCATCAGTGGGTAACTGGCCTGCACCAGAGGGATGCATACCGAGGGAAGGATCCCAAATTACCTCGGGCAGTTGGTAAACCCACAGGACTATGTTTCAGAAAAGCATCTCAAATGTCATCGGCTTTGGCTCCCACCCCGCTGCCCCCATCTGCTGATCCTTGAACTCTAGCTTCTGGTTCCTGCTCATCCTGAGCACGGCCCATAGTTGCAGCTCCACAACCCCGCCTTCACCCCTGTGATTGACCCTTCTTTGTCCTCCTTTTCCACTGCCTTGCTCCTCCACATTTACAAGTATTCAAAAACCTCTCTGTGCCAGGTACGTCGATATTGCCTAAGGAAACAAAGATTATTTATGATCAAGGATATTCAGTGTATTACTTTCAGTGTCAAAGGTGTATATGTGTGTTATGAAATAATGCCAGACTTCTGGAAAAGTTAAAGTTGCAAGGATAGTATAAGGAATTTCATATACCTTTCACCAAGATTCCCCAAATGTTAACATTTTACTACCATTCGTTTTATCCTTCTCTTCCTCTCCCCTTGCACTCACTCACTCTCTCTCTCGCTTTCTCTCTCTCACACCCACACACATATATACACACAAACACACACACAATTTTGAGAGTAAATTGTGGACATGGTGCATCTTTACCCCTAAATACTTTGGACTTCAGTGTGTATTTTCTAAAAATGGAGACATTCTCCCATATAACCATAGGTTATACAATTATCAAAATCAAGAAATTAGCATGATTACAGTATTATCACCTAATCTACAAACCTTAGCCAGATTTAGTCGATTTTCCCAAGAACGTCCCTTACAGCAAAAGGGGAAAAAAATTATATTGTTTTGTGTTTATGATCCAGGATCACTGTCTAATTTTGTTGCCATGTCTTTAAATCTGGAACAGGTTATCCATCGTTCTTTGTCTTTTATGACCTCGAAATTTTTGAAGAGTACAAACCAATTATTTTGTAGAATGTCCCTCAATTCAGGTTTCTCTGCTGTTTCCTCATGATTAGATTCAGGTCATACATTTTTGGTAACATTGCCACAGAAGTGGTAGGTCCTCACAATATGGACTTGTCCCATTACTGGTGGTGTAAACTTTGAACACTTGCTTAAGATAGTATCTGATGCTTCTTAATAAGTTTCTTCTAAGGGGATACTTTGACACTGTGTAGTTATCCAGTTGCTCATCAAACTTGCACACACTACCACTTAAGCTTCCACTGATAATTCCTGACTAAATCCGTTCTTACAGAATCAGCTATTACTATGATGGCCACCAAATAGAGATTGTCTAATTCCATCATTTATTCTACATTAATTATTGGCATTATACTCTAAGAAAGCTTTTCCTGTTCCCCTTTTACTTATGTCTTTGTTTATATGAGTATGGACTCACAATATTTCTTTTAAGATTTTATTTATTTATTTATCTGAGAGAGAGAGAACACAAGCAGGGTGAAGGGGCAGAGGGAGAAGGAGAAGCAGACTCCCCACTGAGCAGGGAGCCCGACATGGGGCTCGATCCCAGGACTCTGAGATCATGACCTGAGCCAAAGGCAGACACTTAACCGACTGAGTCATCCAGGCGCCCCTCATAAATTCTTATTTTATTCAATGAGTTAAAAATTGTTGTAGTCACTTATCTGATGCTCGTTACTTTGATGGCCATTTGGCACCCCTCCAAATTGGCTACTGGTCCTTCTGACACGTTTCCATCATGCCTTGAGCACTTTCTTTAATTTCTGGCAAAACAAGATGTTCCGTGTTCATTTTTTACTTTCCCTCCTCTGCCCTGGAATCAACCATTTCTTTAAGGAGCCTTATTCCTTCTAGCAGAGAACAGTATTTAGAAACCAAGATCTGAGCACTACATGTTCATTGCGACTGACTTGGATTTCTTTATACACACCCAACATCTGTAGCTATTTATAGATCAATCTACAGATCAATTTATAGATGAATCAATGTATTAAAAACAATGAGTTCAGGGGCACCTGGGTGGCTCAGTAGGTTAAGTATCCCACTCTTGATTTGGGCTCAGGTCATGATCTCAGGGTCATGAGATGGAGCCCCGTGTCGGGATCTGCGCTGGGCATGGAACTTGCTTAAGATTCTCTCTCCCTCTCCCCCTGCCCCTCCCCCCTCCTATGTCAATCAATCAATAAAAACAGTGAGTTCATATTGATACTTTGGATTCTAATCCAGGACCACTGGGTTCATTATTCAGGTCTCCTTCTTTTCCATTTCCAAACATCTTCCATGTTTCCTCTTTTCTAACAGTGAGAAAGGCAGCTCCACAATATATTTACTAAATTGCTCAATCCTAGAATACAGAGAAAATGGTTTCAGAATAGCTAATCCATACCACCGTAAAAAACAAACCTACTAATGAGACATCAGCATCAGTTTACAGTTCTGTCTTTAGCCTAGAGGTATAGAGTCACAATATTGTGTTCATGGGGCACCTGGGTGGCTCAGTCGGTTAAACATCCGACTCCTGGTTTCAGTTCAGGTCGTAATCTCAGGGTCATGAGATTGAGCCCCACATTAGGCTCTGTGTTCAGCAGGGAGTCTGCTAAAGAGTCTCTCTCCCTCTCCCTCTGCCTCTCCCCCCAGCACATGCATGCTCTCTCTCTCTAAAATAAATAAATCTTTTTTTTTTTAAGATTTTATTTATTGGTCAGAAAGAGAGAGAGACAGCACAAGCAGGGGGGAATGGCAGACAGAGGGAGAAGCAGGCTCCCCGCTGAGTAAGGAGACCAATGAGGGACTCGATCCCAGGACCCTGGGACCATGATCTGAGCCAAAGCAGGCACTTAACCTGCTGAGCCACGCAGGCATCCCTAAGTAAATAAAGATTTCAAAATACTGCATTTGAGTTACTTGGCTTAGTACTTTCCCCCCTCCCTTGGTGTAGTTATGCTATTCATCTGAAATATAGTTCTGCTTATTTGTTTCTGTTCATATTTCATTTTAGGAGTCTTTCCCCACTACCCTTGTTGATTTTACCTATTTAATTTCTTTTGAAAGTGTGACCCATTAGCATGGTTCCAAAAGTCAGGGCTCTGCAGAAAGTGTACCTGGAGCACCTCACTCCACCCTTCTCCCACCCTTCCATCCTTCCCTGCCAGTTCTCAGCCGTGTCTGTCATCACCAATCTCATTCATCTCTAGTTGACTTATCCTATGTTTATTTTCATACAAATGAGCAGATACATGTATATTTTCTTATTTCCCTTCCTTTCTTGTTCAAAGTATAGGGTGCTGTAGATACTCTTCTACGCTTCAGTTGCTAAAAAGTTTTTTAAAAACCCAAATATCTAGGGACACCTGGGTGGCTCAGTCACTTAAGTGTCTGCCTTCAGCTCAGGTCATGATCCCGGGGTCCTGGGATCGAGCCCCGCATCGGGCTCCCTGCTCAGCGGGGAGCCTGCCTCTCCCTCTGCCTGCTGCTCCCTCTGTGCTCTCTCTCTCTCTCTGACAAATAAATAAATAAAATCTTTAAAAAAAATTTTTTTAAACATAATAAAAATTAAAAAATAAAAGCCCAAGTGTCTAATAATAGAATCATGGGCTGTGATGAATGCTATGCAGCTACTTAAAATGTTTTCAAAGGGTGCCTGGCTATCTTAGTGGAGTGTGTGACCCTTGATCTTGGGGTTGTAGGTTCGAGCCCCATGTTGGGCATAGAAATTACTTTAAAAAAAATAAAATCTTGGGGCACCTGGGTGGCACAGTTGGTTAAGCATCCAACTCAGTCTCAGCTCAGGTCTTAATCTCAGGGTCGTGAGTTCAAGCCTCCTGTTGGGCTCCACACTGGGCATGGAGCCTACTTATAAAAATAAATAAAACAAAATCTTTTTATATAAAAGTAAGTAAATAAATAAAATGTTTTAAAAAAATTACTTGGTCAGTTGAGCCTCCAGCTCTTGGTTTTGGCTCAGGTAGTGATCTTAGGGTCATGAGATTGAGCCCCGCATTGGGCTCTGTACTCAGCATGGAGTCTGCTTGAGATTCTCACTCCCTCTCCCTGCCCCTCCCACTTGTGCTGTCTCTCTAAAATAAATAAATTTAAAAAAAAAAAATTAAAAAAAAAATTTTTTAAACCCAAAGATTTGGGGAAAGGCTTACAAAATAATTTTAAGTGTACATTTAAATTTGAAATATTTAAAATGTGCTTTTAAATGTATAATAAAGATGGGCACCTGACTGGCTCAGTCAGTAGAGCATAGGACTCTTGATCTCAGGGTCATGGGTTCAAGCGTAGAGCGTACTTAAAAAAATAAATGTAGGGGTGCCTGGGTAGCTCAGTCAGTTGAGTGACTGACTCTTGGTCTCAGCTCAGGTCTTGATCTTGGTGGTCTAGAGTTCAAGCCCCACATTGGGCTCCACGCTGGATGTGGAGCCTACTTTTTTAAAAAAATGTATAGTTAATAAACAATTTGTTTTCACTTTTAGAAAAATAATTGGGGAGAGACAATATGTTGAATTAGAAAACAGAAAACCTATTTGCTTACAAAACACCCAGAAATTTCATTAGAAAGAAATGCAATATAATATTAATAGCAGTTCTCTGGATAGTAGAATTACAGATTATTCTCATTTTCTTCTAGTTTTAAAAACTTGCCCCAAGGGGCACCTGGGTGGCTCAGTCGTTGGGTGTCTGCCTTCAGCTCGGGTCATGACCCCAGGGTCCTGGGATGGAGCCCACATCGGGCTCTCTGCTCAGTGGGAAGCCTGCTTCTCCTCTCCCACTTCCCCTGTTTGTGTTCCCTCTCTCTCTCTCTGTCAAAATAAATAAATAAAATCTTTAAAAAATAAATAAATAAAAATAAAAAATAAAAACTTGCCCCACATAGAAGACATGATACCTGGACAGCATTTATCAAAACATATTTATATATTTTTTAAAAATAAGTAGAACATGCAATTGGTCAAAACTTAAAACAGTTCCAAAATAGTTTGCGGTGAAAAGTAAGTCTTCCGCCAGTCCCCACGTTTCCCTCCCAGAGGCTGCCACCATTTCTAGGTTCTTTATATTCTTCCAGAGATGTCCTCTGCATATACGGTAACAAATATCACATAGACCTACTTACCTCTGCAAAACACCATGGATGTTTAATTACATAAATTGAGGATCATTTTATATCAATATGTATTGATCTGCTTTCTGTTTGTTGTTATAATTAATTATATATAACCAGCCACAGCATGATTTCTTTCTCTTTTTTTATTTTCTGTGTATAAGTAATGGCTTGATTAAGGAGAAAAATCTCTCTGACTCCCAAAAGTTTCAATATCCAAAGGTAACAAGAAGCCTCCACTGGCAGCTCCAAAGTAACTTTTTTGTGACTTTTAATGCCAAAAGGTATGGGAACTGGGTCAGTTGTATTATGTCAAGTGTGTTACTGCTGTAGGTTTTCTGGAACAATTAAGGTATCAGGTGTATTAGAATAAGGAGGATACAGCCTTGGAGGCAGCATGAGTTAGAAAAGTAATGTTGAGGTGTTATCTAACATTTAAAGCCCCAGGACACCCAGAAACACTTACAGTGACTCTATTTTACTTTATAATTTCTGTGTAAAATTTCTGTACAAACTACTTTATAGAATGTCATAATAAACAAAAACACCATTACAAATTACTTTATAGAATGTCGTAATAAACAAAAACACCATTACAGGGACTTTCCATGTTTACCTATTCGGGAAAATTTAACTCAGCAAGTTTTGATCCTATAAAGGGTTAATTCTAGGGAGGAATAAGTTTCTAAATACAGATTTTGGTTTTGGTATAGGAAATATATTTATTTGGTTCAAAATTCAAAAGGTACAGAAAGGTATATATAATAGTGAAAATTTCCCTCCTTCTGTCCCCCAGCCACCCAGTTCTCTCTGCAGGCAACCAATGTAACCAGCTTCTTATAGAATGAATGTAAAAGTCCCCACCCCACCTTTTGTATTGTGAAAACTTCCCAAACCCACAGAAAAATTGGAAGAGTACGGTGAACGCATTCACCTAGATTTACCCATTGTTGTTTTGCAACATTTGCTTTAACTGTGTGCCTCTTTCTCTCCCTCTCTCTCTACACACACACACACGCGTGCACACACACACACACACTCTTTTTTCTCTGAACCATCTCGAAAGTAAGTTACTAATGTCATGACCCCTTAGTCCTAAATACTTCACCAGCTATCTCATAAGAACAAGGACCTTCTTTAACATGGCCACAATATCACTATCACACACAGAAAAGTTAACAATAATACAGTAAAATTGTATCAGATTTCTTCCAGTTGACCTAATAATGGCCTTTCCAACAGTTTCACTCCGGAATCCAGTCAAAGGGCACTGATTCATCTGTTGTCACGTCTCTAGGCTAGAGCAACCCAGATCATTTGTCTTGTAGAGTAGCCTCAGTGTGGAGTTGTCTGATTGTGTCCTCATGAGCAGAGGCAAGCTAAACAGTTGTGGCAAGACACAAAGTGTTGGCTGGGCCTGTTATTGGTGATTCTGGGTGTGATCACTTGGTTAAGGTGACTTCTGCCAGGTTTCTCCTCCAGGTCCTGTACCTTTTTCCCTTTGTAAAGCAGAAATGACCGCTAGGATAGTTCTTTGGGACCATGTGACTATCCTCCCCTCCCCCCCACCCCGTGATTTGCGACTCCATCAGTGAGCCTCACCTGAATATTACATTGGTGGTTGCAAAACGGTGATTTTCTAACTGTATTATCCTATCTAGAGTATTTGGCTGGACTGTTCCATAAAGAAGAGCTTTTTCTCCACCCTCTCTCTCTCTCTCCCTCCCTCTCTCTCTCTTTAGGGCTGTCAGCTTCAGTGCTTACGGACTCGTGGCTGTGCTTGCTCCATCCATCCCCAGCTAACTCTCCCTCTCCCTCTGCCCAATATCATTTTGAGGCTAAGCCTGACATATAAATTCATCTGTGATATTTAGATATTTTAGATCTCTAAAAGATCATGTATTCATTTTGTAGTTAATGTTGCAGTCTTTTGCTTTCATTATTCTTTTTAATGCCTAAAATGTCCCAAATGTGGTCAGTGGAGGCCTGCTGAAGCTGGCTCCTGTCCTTTTGATGTGGCCCCATCTACTTTGAGCTCTTTGTGGCCCAAGATACTGTGCGCATGTCTTCTGATTACCTTGCCTTGGACCTAGAATCAGCCATTCTCTCCTTTTCTGCATGCTTACCCCGAGCTAGACTTTAAGAGGGACTGCAATGTAATGGGAAAAACAAGAGCTTAAATCCCTTAATGCAGAGATAATTTATAGGATTTAAACTTTCTTGTAAATAGATTAATATTCAAAAGTCAGCGATTAAAGCAGGCAATTTACAAGAGTTTAGCCTATTAAGCAAAAGTAAATTATTTTAAGTCCAAATCTCCTTAGATCACTAGAAGATTTAGTAGATTGAAAATCCCTTGAGAGCAGGACCCACCCTGCTTTCCAGCCCCTCCCTGCCCCTCCTCTAGCTCAGCCTGACAACCGTAGAACGGAGCCACTGGATTTTCAGACAACCCAGACTTCAAAATTCTAGGTGGTGTTTGTTCCTCACCTTCTATACTTTTAATAAGTTACTAAATCCTACAGATTCGTCTTTGAATGCCTCACACCTGTTCTTTCCAATAATAATAAAAGTAATGATCGGGCGCCTGGGTGGCTCAGTTGGTTAAGCGACTGCCTTTGGCTCAGGTCATGATCCTGGAGTCCCGGGATCGAGTCCCGCATCGGGCTCCCTGCTCAGCAGGGAGTCTGCTTCTCCCTCTGACCCTCCTCCCTCTCATGCTCTCTGTCTCTCATTCTCTCTCTCGCAAATAAATAAAATCTTTAAAAAAAAAAAAGTAATGATCATATTATTAACAACTGGTACAGTGGCCAGAGGCTCTCCATATTATTGCTAAGCCTTACCTTGGGGCTACAAGGAGTGACCGTTTCCATTTCACAGTCAAGGAGATGGAGGTTCAGAGCATGGCCAAACTGCTCAGAAAGGCAGATTTTACCTGCCAGCTGGAGCTGCTAGTGCAGCATCCCCGTTTCTCTCCTTTTCTGCATCCTTACCCCGAGCTAGACTTTAAGAGGGACTGCAATGAAATGGGAAAAACAAGAGTTGGGTTAGGAATCAGAGCTCGCTTGTAGGTCCCGCTCTGCCAGGGACTGGTTTGGTGATCTAAGTTTATATCTTAAACTCTCTGAGGCCTAATTTGCTCTTCTCTAAAATGAGGAACTCTAGCTATGCAATTGAACCACCTGGGGAGCTTTTTAAAAATATGGATGCATGGGCCTCTCCTTCATAAATTCTGATTTAAATGGTCTGGAGACAGAGCTCTAAGCATCAGCATTTTTCAGAAGCTCCCCAAGTGATTCTAAAGAGCAACCAGGATAGAGAAGCACTGGGCTAGATGATTTCCAAGGCCCATTCTGACCCTAACACATCGACAAATGTAGCAATTATCTGGGTGATTGATTTGCCTTCGGCCTCTTTCTAAAGGCAGATTTCCACCACGTTAATCTTCCTAAAACATTTGCTTGGTGACCTGAACCAAATCATCTGAGACTCCCCATCGCCACAAGAGAAAGTACAAACCCCTGGCTGGCAGTTAAGCTTCTCTGGTTGGAAACCCTCCATTTTAGCCAGGCTGACCCCTCCCACCCCCGTCTCCCTCATTGTGAGCCCCACATCTTTACTGACACGGGTATTCATTAAACTTCCTTTCCTAGCAGGTAGAAATGCTTCCTGTCCTTCAGAGCCCCCCCAAAGCCTCTAAAAGAAAGAAGCCTTTTCCAGTCACCCCAGATACCTTCTCTGCACTTTTTGTTCATACTGCGCACTGGGTGCATAATCACTGACAGTGCTGTTGCCTGCCTGCCTGCCTGCCTGCCTGCCTGCCTTCCTTCCTGCCTGCCTGCCTGCCTGCTT
>NC_058410.1:107240731-107286412 GCF_002201575.2 Neomonachus schauinslandi | reverse complement strand
CCTGCCTGCCTTCCTTCCTTCCTGCCTTCCTGCCTTCCTTCCTTCCTTCCTTCCTGCCTGCCTGCCTTCCTGCCTGCCTGCCTTCCTTCCTTCCTGCCTTCCTGCCTTCCTGCCTGCCTTCCTGCCTGCCTTCCGCAGTACTTCAGTACCTGCCACGGCCAGCCCTGGGCCAAGTCCCAGTGAGACAACATTCTGTTGCAGGGCAGGAGGCAGACAGATAAACTGACAACCGCAGTGCAGTGTTTTCAGTGCTCCGGTAGAAGTAATCCAGAGTGCCAGGCTCAGAAAAGAAGCCTCTAACCCAGATGGGATGGTTGGGGAAGGTTTCCTTGAGATAGTGGTTTCTGACTGAGACCTTACCCAGGTAGCAAGGGCCTGAGTGAAGAATTCTCCAGCAGTAGGAACCAGCCGTGCAAAGGCTGGTGAGAGAAGAGACTGTGATACTGAGGGGACAGGAAGACCGGTTCAGGTGAGGTGCAGAAGATTTAGGTGGGAAAGGCGAGCAAGGACCAAATCATTTGTCATGTTAAGGAGCCAGTGTCATAATCAAAGCATGAAATGCTGAAGCCCTACACCAGTCTGGTGGCACGAGAGATGGTGAGAATGGAATGGATTTGAGATTGATTGGCTGTCGTGGAGAAATAAGGATGATACATGGACTCTTGACCGTCACACCAGCTTCACTGAGCTAGAGAACAAGAAAAGAAATTGTGGTTTGAAGGGAAGTTAGGAGTTTAGGATATGTTCGTCAAGTCTCACAACCCAGAGGACAATCAAACTATATGGCAAACAGCTATAGACACCGAAGCATAAGACCAAAATGTGGACTCAGTGGGACTGACCAGCATATAAATTGTTACTGAAGTGGTACAGATGGGTGAAATGGATCAGGGAGAGTGCATGAGTAAAGAAAAAAAAGGGGCCAGAAGAGAACCCCAAAGCACCTCGATATTTAGGGGATGGACACAGAAAGAAGAGTCCACAAGTGAGACTCAGAAGGTTCCAGAGAAGAGGAACCGATAGGCTTCAGCATTTTGGAAGCTAAGGAAAGAGAATGTTACAGGCAGGAGGGCAGAGGTCCACAGAGCGAAGTGCCACTGAGAAGCCAGTGGAGGTCAGGATCAGGATGTTTCTGACAGATTTAGCAACAAGGAGGCAGCCGTCGACCTTGGTAAGACTTGTTTCCCTGGAGTGTTAGGTGCAGAAGCCAGACTGAAGTAGACCAAGGAGAGAGTGGGAGGTGTGGTAATGAGTACAGACAACATTCAGAAAAACGAAGGTAACTGATAGGCACAGGAAGGGTAGGGTCAAGGGAATTTGTTTTTTAAGATATGGGAAAGGCTTGAGCTTTTTTCAAAGCTGATGGCAAGGAGACAGACATGAATTCCACAGCATTGGTGGGATTCTTTGTAGAAAAGAGGAGGGCTGCGTCCGCCATTGGAGCCGGAGAAGCAAGGAAAGGTAGAATGGGGATGTGGGTAAGGTTGTAGCTGTGGTGGGAGAGAGTTGAACGAGCTCTCACCCGGCTTACAGGTTTGAAGATAATGAAATAGCATTCAGTGGAAAATGGGCAAAGGAGCTGGCTAGGAAAGAAAGGATTGCTGGACAGGCATGAGGGCCCAGTTGAGGTTGGAGGCCAGAATTACAGTGCACTGATCAGTTGCGTTTGGGGGGACCTGTGTGTTTGCTGGATGGTCAGCTTTCAGAGGGCGGACGCCGTGCTGGTATCCTTCAGCTGCCTTGCTGTGGTTACCACAGTGCTGTGTACACCACTGACACCCAAAAGCCTCAGTCACGGTACTTTGGGTTCAACTCTCGGAAACTCACCCTAATGTGTTTAGCAAAACGGAGAATGTCCAGGAGGTATAGTGTATCTCCTTATAAGGTCAGAAATCAGGCTCTCTGCTATTCTCTTGACCTATTCAAGATAGCATGGCCTTTTGTCTGTCTTCATTGTTCTCTCTCACTCTTCTCCTCCACCAAAATGGCCACCCCAGTCCAGTTCTACATTAGTATCCAAGCATTTAACAGAAACTGGCAAATGCAGTGGTTTCCACAACTTAGCAATGCATCAGAAGCAACTGGAGAGCTTTTTAGATTTGTAAATTCCTAAGTCCCACATTGGATTTTTGAACCTTGTGGATGGAACCCAGAAACTTGGTATTTCTTTTTTTTTAATTTTTTTTTTTTTTAAGATTTTATTTATTTGCGAGAGAGAGAATGAGAGACAGCATGAGAGGGAAGAGGGTCAGAGGGAGAAGCAGACTCCCTGCTGAGCAGGGAGCCTGACGTGGGACTCGATCCCGGGACTCCAGGATCATGACCTGAGCCGAAGGCAGTCGCTTAACCAACTGAGCCACCCAGGCGCCCCGAAAGTTGGTATTTCAAAAGCTTCCCAGGTGAGCTTGATGCAACTAGTCTATAAACCTGCATTCAAGAACCACTGCCCTTGGGTATCCACTCCCCACCACCACTCTAAATTCCCAGGAGAGTCTGGATGATGGTTCAGGAAGGCGTGGCCAGAGGAGCAGCAGCACGGGGGACGTGAGGCAGTAGCTGGACAGGGTCTCTGCTGCTCTATCCAAGGCCGTTGTTCAAATTAAGAAAAAGTGACCCTCTGGGTAGATAAACTGCTCCACTGGCAGGCTTGGCGCTTTTATTTATTTTTTTAAGATTTATTTATTTATTGGGGGTAGTGAGGGGTAGAGGGAGAGGGAAAGAGAATCTCAAGCACACTCCCCTCCTAGCGTGGAGCCCAATGAGCTGCTCCATCTCATGGAGATGGAGCCTGAGATCATGGCCTGAGCAGAAATCAAGAGTCAGATGCTTAACCCACTGAGCCCCCCAGACACCCCAGGCTTGGCACTTTTAGATGGAAGAAAAAGTGCTCCTTCTCTTCCTGAAGTTTAGCTCTCGGTGCCTCTGGCAGGTCACACATCTTTGTGTGTTCTCCAACCTTGCCGGCTCCAGCCCATTTCTGTGGCAATGGGGCAATTCCCAGACGAGAGTGTGGCTGGGCAGACCCCAAATGTCTCCCTCATTCAGTAAATGCCTGTTGTAGGATGAATCTCGTCTTGCTAGGTTGGAATTGGTTTCTTTCAAAGTGTACCACAGAAGGGGAAATTGACACATTAAATATTTTGATTTGTTGGGTTTTTCTGTATGTGTACATGGTATCAAGATAATCCATAGGATCTAAAGAATTAAGATGTATACTGATATTAGCAGAGTTCTTAGAGGCAAGTTCTCAACAAAGTATCCTTAAATAGTCTATTTGTGAAGAATATATATATATATATATATATTTAGGATTTTATTTATTTATTGGACAGAGAGAGAGAGAGCAAAACCAGGAACACAAGCAGGGGCAGAGGGAGAGGGAGAAGCAGACTTCCCGCTGAGCAGGGAGCCCGATGTGGGACTCGATCCCAGGACCCTGGGATCGTGACCTGAGCTGAAGGCAGATGCTTAACGAGACTGAGCCACCCAGCCGCCCCTATATATATATATATTTTTTTTTAAGATATAAAATATATATATGTATTTTATTTTTTATTTTTTTAAAGACAACTGCTTTTCAAATAACACCAAATGGATTCTTTTTTTTTTTAAAGATTTTATTTATTCATTTGAGACACAGAGATACAGAGAGAGAGAGAGAGAGAGAGCATGAGCAGGGAGAGAGGCAGAGGGAGAGGGAGAAGCAGGCTCCCCGCTGAGCCAGGAGCCCAATGTGGGGCTGGATCCTAGGACCCTGGGATCATGACCTGAGCCGAAGGCAGACGCTTAACCATCTGAGCCACCCAGGCGCCCCTGGATTCTTTTTTTTTTTTAAGATTTTATTTATTTATTTGACAGAGAGAGACACAGCGAGAGAGGGAACACAAACAGGGGGAGTGGGAGAGGGAGAAGCAGGCTTCCCCCTGAGCAGAGAGCCTGACGTGGGGCTCGATCCTAGGACCCTGGGACCATGACCCGAGCCGAAGGCAGATGTTTAACGACTGAGCCACCCAGGCACCCCTATATATTTTAGAAAATGTATTTAAAGAGTAAGTCTTCTCTACGAGTTCAAGAAAAACAATAGAATGATAAATTTTATTTCTGGAAAAGATTGTCAACTGTGAGCAAACTGAAGTTTTGGGGAATGGGGGAAAGTTGCTGTCTCCTGGGGGCGCGGGGGTTGCTGGTCTGGGAGGGAGGGACAGACGCCCATGACTTCCGCTGCACTCAGTTTATTTCACAACTATTTACCGTGCGCTCACTGTGGTGCCAGGCCTGTTCCAGTGCTGGGAATACAGCAGGGAACCAGACAGATAAGAGGCCTACCCTGAAAATAAGTAGGCTGGGCACGACCAGTGAACTTCTAGAGACAAAGCAGTCCCGAGGCAGTGGAGCTTTCCAAACATACAGAGCAGCTGAATTGAGGTGATTCCACTGTGGGGACCGGGCAGTTTCCCCCCTTGGATCCTGATTCTTCTACCGCCACCCTGGCCCTAGCCACCCCACCCAAACCTCTGCAGTTGCCCCAAGGGAAGGGGTACAGTGAGAAGCACAGGCAGCAGTAAGAGGATGAAAACACACTGGTGCCAATGCTTAGCCTCAGACAGGTGGGCGAGGGGACTATAAAACACTCCCCGGGGCGCCTGGGTGGCTCAGATGGTTAAGCGTCTGCCTTCGGCTCAGGTCATGATCCCAGGATCCTGGGATCGAGTCCCTCATCGGGCTCCCTGCTCAGCGGGGAGCCTGCTTCTCCCTCTCCCACTCTCCCTCTCTCTCTCTGTCTGTCTGTCTCTTATGAATAAATAAATAAATAAATAATCTTTAAAAAAAAAAAAAAAACACTCCCAACTGTGCTCAGACAAGAGGTGGCCCCTTCAGAGAGTATCCTTGTTTTTAGACACAACAGTACTTCATACCCTCAATTTGATGGTGAATTTTCAGGCTTTGGCATAAGATTGTTCTGGGTTTTTTCCCTTTTACTCTCCCGTGTTGTGAAAGCGAACACATTTAGAAAAAATACGTAAAACGTCAGCGTACAGTTAACAAAGATTTTTTTTTTAAGATTTTTAATTATTTGAGAGAAAGAGTGAGCAAGAGAGAGAGAGAGAGAGCACAAGTGGGGGGAAGAGGGAGAGGGAGAAGCAGGCTTCCCGCTGAGCAGGGAGCACAATACTGGGCTCGATCCCAGGACCCAGGTATCATGACCTGAGCCGAAGGCAGACACTTAACCGACTGAGCCACCCAGGCGCCCCCAGTTAACAAAGAATTATAAAGCAAATTCCCATCCATGTGAACACTTAAGAAATAAAATATTGCCAGTAGTCCCAGAAACCAGCCCCCTCCATAGGCCTTCCCAACCTCGGCCCTTCTCCTGGCCTTTGTAATGATCTCTTCCTTGCTTTTCTTTTACTACTTATGTATGCATGGAATTTGTTTTATTCATCTGTTTGGTAGCTATAAATCATTTTAGGTCATGTCTGATTAACAAGGTAGAAGATCAGGCTGGGTAATGCCATTTTTATTAAAAAAAAAAAAAAAGTTGGATGCCTGGGTGGCTCAGTCATTGAGCGTCTGCCTTCGGCTCAGGTCATGATCCCAGGGTCCTGGGATCGAGCCACACATCGGGCTCCCTGCTCAGCAGGAAGCCTGCTTCTCCCTCTCCCACTCCCCTTGCTTGTGTTCCCTCTCTCGCTGTCTCTCTCTCTCTGTCAAATAAATAAATAAATAAATAAATCTTTAACAAAAAATAAAAATAAAAAAGTCCTGTGCTGTAAAGCAATAAGGATGATATTCTTCTGTTTCACGTGAACTAGGCACATTGGAAAAAATCCCCAAACTGTCGTGTCCTAACAGCCTGCTGTAAGGACTATGGTCATTTGAACATCTTCACTCTGCTTCATCTATTCGTCTGTGGATTTGGTTAGTTCAGAGTCCCACCTAGTGTATAGCCTTGCCCTGTTAAACCACATTTTTCCAACTTTTACCTGTTTTGTTTTTTTATTCAAAGTGGCCCTTAGTGTTCATCCCCTGGAAATATTTGTGAGGAAGGCCTGCGCTCACTGTTTGCCCCAGGCCTCCCTACAACCCCAGTGTCCTCTGCATGAGCAGCTTCCTGCAATAGGAGAGTGGAGTTATGTTCTAGTGGAAATGCTGTGAACATTGGAAAATTTTCCCCTTCTGGTTTTGTTACTAAGAATGTATTACTGTCTGCCTAGAATGGTGCAGGTCTGACCTTCCCTGCTAATGGAAGGATGGGCGAGGTGACCATTTCCAACTTTGTAATGACCTCCTCCAGTGCTTCTTGGGTAGTGTCAAATCCTTCTCCATTTTTATATTAGAAAAGGGAACCAAATAATTAATTGTTTCAAATAATTGTTTAGAATAGAAATGTTAACATGAGCTTACTTGGCCAATGGTCAGGCATTGCCAAGGTCTCATATGAATGGTTGGTGGGAACGTTTTATTTTATTTTATTTTATTTTATTTTAAAGATTTTATTTATTTATTTGACAGAGAGAGACACAGCGAGAGAAGGAACACAAGCAGGGGGAGTGGGAGAGGGAGAAGCAGGCTTCCCGCCAAGCTAGGAGCCCGATGTAGGGCTCGATCCCAGGACCCTGGGATCATGACCTGAGCCAAAGGCAGATGCTTAGCAACTGAGCCACCCAGGCACCCCTGGTAGGAACATTTTCATCAGGCCAAGGTCATAGTTTAAGTCGCCCATGGGGTTGGTTGGACTAAACTCTAAATCTACTTATGGTATACAAAATATAAAACTAGAGAGGGATGCCTGGGTGGCTCAGTCAGTTAAGCAGCTGCCTTCAGCTCAGGTCATGATCCCAGGGTCCTGGGATCGAGTCCCCCATCGGGCCCCCTGCTCAGCGGGGAGCCTGCTTCTCCCTCTCCCTCTGCCTGCCGCTGCCCCTGCTTGTTCGTGCTCTCTCTCTGACAAGTAAATAAATAAATCTTTAAAAAAATAAAACCAGATAAAAAACTCTGAAAACTTACTGCACTATGAAGTGATAATGACATGGAAGGTTAAAAATTGAAAGTAATTTAAAAGCCCTTTATCATCTTACTTTATTTTTTTAAGATTTAATTTATTTATTAGAGCAAGTGCACATGTGCACAAGTGGGGGAGGGGCAGAGGGAGAGGGAGAAGCAAACCCCCCCACCCCACCCCTGCTGAGCAGGAAACCCAACGCAGGACTCTGGGATCATGACTGAATGGAAGGCAGAGCTTAACCGACTGAGCCACCTGGGCGCCCCTACCATCTTACTTTAAATGGATAATAGGGGCACCCGGGTAGCTCAGTTGGTTAAGAGTCGGCCTCAGCTCAGGTCATGATCCCAGGGTCCTGGGATTGAGTCCCACATCGGGCTCCCTACTCAGTGGGGAGTCTGCTTCTCTCTCTGTCAAATAAATAAATAAAATCTTTAAAAATAAATAAATAAAGATAAATGGATAACAGATTTTTTTAGAGCTAAAAGGAACTTGCCAGTCCTTAAACATCATCCGATTCATCATCTTCATTTATAGAAAAGAAGCACATACCCATTAAAACATCAGATTAATTTTTCTAATAGTATTTTCCTCAGACTAATATTCAGTTGAAATTACATTTCCCAATTACACGTGATGTTGACATGATGTGAATGAGAGACATACCGGTGGTGGGCTGACACATACACAGCAAGCAGTGAGTGCTGACAGTGGGTTTGGGGTTGGCACTTGGGCCCTGACCAGGTGCTCAGAGTCCGTGCAGACCCCACATAGGATCTGATAGTCGGAGTTATAATCCTTGCAGGCGTGATGGAAAATTACTGGGGATAGAAACTATTAGGGATAGAAACTGAGTTTCTGGCTCAGCCTTTGCATCTGAGCACCACCAACACAGCAGTTCCAGGGGCAAGAAAGCAGTCCGGTATCAACTCAGCATCCCTATGAATGGCGTCCAGAAAATTCAACATGCCCATAGATTCTTTTTTTTTTTTAAAGATTTTATTTATTTGACAGAGAGAAACACAGCGAAAGAGGGAACACAAGCAGGGGGAGTGGGAGAGGGAGAAGCAGGCTTCCCGCCGAGCAGGGAGCCCGATGCGGGGCTCGATCCCAGGACCCTGGGATCGACCCGAGCTGAAGGCAGACGCTCAACGACTGAGCCACCCAGGCGCCCCGACCCATAGATCCTTAAAGGGTGCTCTTTGCAATCCTCCCAGTGTGATAGGAGAGTAAAGTAAAATTCTTATTTCGCTTTGTAGTCTAACCTGAAGGTGATGCCAGGTAGGCATTAACAGGCTTGATTGGTGTTTTGAAAGCTTTTAGTCATGAAATTAACTTCTCATCTTGGCCATATTTTTCACAGGCTCAGAAAAAAAGTTTGAATCAGACTTCCCCCATTGCTGCTTCCAAGACCACGGATGGCCTGAGGCAGACGCAGATCCCTGGCCTCCTGAACACCGCACTGCCAGGTCAGGAGCCTTTGTTGTAAGCTCCCTTCCGCTGTCCCCTGTGTCCCCAAACCCATCCCTCATCCTGCTGCAACCTTTCCCATTCCACCTCATGCCCACTCTGACCTTGCCTCCTGTATCTTTTCTACCAAATAACAGACTGTGTGGCGTCTGTACCTCCCTTTTATGTACTACTAAGAAAAAAAAAAAAAAGCACTTCTGATTAAATTATGACACACTAAATGATATGGAAAAAGTGCGCTGCTTAGAAACAATAAAATCTAGTACCATATGGCACAAGTGACTTTGTAACTATCCTCATGTCCCTTTATTTATGTATATTTGGAATCCCCCCAAGACTAAAAATATTGTGGGCTATGTCTTCCATTTCTTCTAAAGCTTTGAATATCTGCACTGCTCAATAAATACTAGAAAAGACAAAAGCAGGAACACTCCTAATCAGAACACTCCTAACCAACACTCCTAATCAGCCCTCCCCCCCATTTGGGCCTCCATCCCTTAATTTATGAGCCTTTTGGGGGTTCGGTAATACTGACAGATTACTGGTTTGAGGCTTATTCCTTAGACCTTAGATAATTTGAAACTGTAGCATTGGCAGCTTTTCTTTACTACCATTTATTTATGTATTTGTTTCTATTTACTATACCTAAATAGGCTTTACTAATCCTGACCTCTGCCCCTAGAGCTTTTGTAGATGAATGTACCTCCTGCTCTCCTCCCTCAGAGCAAGCATCCATGATAAGGAAATCCCTTTCAGAATGGTCAGTAATCCATATACATTGGACTCTATGGGTTATATAAGAGGCTTGATTGACTGTTTCTGTTGTCTTATGTGTTCATTCTAATAGGGCAGGATTCTGGAAGCAAAGTTATGCCGGTGTCCTTAGGAACTGCACAGCCACAGCAGGAAAAAGTAGTTGGATCATCTCCTGGCCAGCCAGCTGTGCAGGTAGAAGACAGTTTGTATAGCTGCTTCTTAATGTTGAGCATAATTGAGAGAAAATGTAGTCATGTCATCTTCAGCTTGGTAGTTGCTGCCTGGCATCATCTGCCCACAAAAGTGTGCTCACTGAAGACCTTCCCTGCAGCCAGGCCGTGTTATGTTCATGTTTGTGGGATTAATGTGTCTACTCTATTTCTCACATTACAACACTGTCATTTCCTCATGAATTAATACTATACTAGCAGCCAATACATAGAAGGTACTCAAAAAAATGTAGTTTACTGCTTATCACTCATTATCGTAGCCAAAGTGGATCTGTTCCTCTTGTTTTTTTTTAATTAATTTATTTATTTGAGAAAGACAGCAACAGAGCACACACATGTGAGTGGCAAGGAGCGGGGAGGGGTGGCAGAGGAAATGAATCTCAAGCAGACTCCCCACTGAGCCCCGAGCCCTACGTGGGGCTCGATCTCATGACCCTGAGATCATGACCTGAGCAGAAATCAAGAGTTGGCTGCTTAACTCACTGAGCCACCCAGGTGCCCCTGGATCTGTTCATCCTAGTTATACTGAGAGGTTTCTTTTTTTTAAAGATTTTATCTATTGGGATGCCTGGGTGGCTCAGTCGGTTAAGCGTCTGCCTTTGGCTTAGGTCATAATCCCAGGGTCCTGGGATCAAGCCCTGCATCGGGCTCCCTGCTTGGTGGGGAGTGTGCTTCTCCCTCTCCCTCTGACCCTCCCCCTGATTGTGCTCTCTGTCTCTGTCAAATCTTTATAATACATACATACATAAAGTCTTTAAAAAAAAAGATTTTTATCTATTTGAGAGAGAAAGTGAGTGTATGGGGCAGGGGGGACGGGTAAAGGGACAAGCAGACTCCCTGCCTCCCCATTGAGCATGGAGCCCAACTCGGGGCTCCATCCCAGGACCCCGAGATCATGACCTGAGCCTAAGTCAGACACTCAACCCACTGAGCCACCCAGGTGCCCCTGTACTGAGAGTTTTTTTATTTTTCTGCTGTAGCAACCAGGAATGTTACAAAATATCCAGTCCCTGTGGTCTTTTAACCCAACCACTGATCTGAAAAGGAAGGAAAAAAATCTTGTTTTCAGCTTACCGAGTCCTTAGTTTCTTCTTCATCAAACACCAATGAATAGTTTAATGAAACTTGTTAGTTTCTTCTTCATCAAACACCAATGAATAGTTTAATGAAACTTGTTATAGTCTGGGCCTGCCTAGAATACCCAGTGACGGATCTGGTTCAGTTCTCAGGTTCTGACTTAAGTCGTGTTTGTGTCCTTAACATTGATATAAGAAGTGCTACTGTGGGCGCCTGGCTGTTTCAGTCGGTAGAGCATGCGACTCTTTTTTTTTTTTTAGAATTTTTTTTTTTTTAAAGATTTTATTTATTCATAAGAGACAGAGAGAGAGAGAGGCAGAGGGAGAAGCAGGTTCCCCACTGAGCAGGGAGCCCGATGCGGGACTCGATCCCAGGACCCTGGGATCGTGACCTGAGCCGAAGGCAGACGCTTAACGATCTGAGCCACCCAGGCGCCTGAGCACGCGACTCTTGATCTCAGGGTTGTGCGTTTAGAGATTACTTAAAGGAGAAAAGGAAGAAAGAAAGAGATTCCCTACTAGATGACACACCTAGACTGTAACAGCAACTGAATTTTCATATGTTCATGGAGTTAGTACCCACAAAATATACTTCTCCAAAAATCTAATGATACATTTAGAGAGTTGGGGTTTCAGGCTTTGAATACAAGCTGAGTCCTTCCAAGGAACTGATAGCACAGCTTTCCATGATCTTGAACACAGTGTGACTTTGCTACATGGGTCTATGGCCTTGCCTGTTTTATTTTTTAGCAGGACACCTTCTACATTCTTAGACTATGCTCTTGATAAGGAGTGGAAAATATTCACAACATAGTGACCTTTATGTGTAACTGTATTCTGCATATTTTTTCTACAGAAGGGAGTAATAAGAGGTGTGTTTTGTCTTTAGGTGGATAGTCACTCAGGAGGACAAAAGCGACCTGCTGCAAAACAGCTAACCAAAGGAGCTTTGTGAGTGACCCCTGGAAATGACTCATTTTGAACATTTCTCTAGGTTCCTAACCTTCAATAACTATACAACAGAAGTCAGGTTATAATAATATATGTAATATTTTTTAAAATATGCTTTGAAAATAATTTCCTACAGTTTGCTTCCATTAGGACCCATAAATACAGTGACCCTTGAACAACATGGATTTGAACTCTGCAGGTCTGCTTATATGCAGATGTTTTCTGATAAATACAGCGCAGCACTGTAAATGTATTTTCTCTTCCTTATGAGTTTCTTAATGACATTTTTCTTAGCTTCCTTTTTTGTAAGCATACAGTATATAATACATGTACTATACAAAATATATATTAGTCAACTATGTAATCAATAAGGCTTCCGGTCAACAGGAGACTCTTGGTAAAGTTTTGGAAAAGTCAAGTTATATACTGATATCTGACTGTGCGGGGAGTCCGTGCCCCCAACCCCCTCATGTTGTTGAAGGATCAGCTGTGTACCAAATATAGTTTGAGTCTACTGTTTGCTCTTTTGTTCTCAAGGAGAATAGTTCTCTGTCTTTTTAGCATACCACATACCCTTTGACCGGCCAAAGGGTCTCTGAGAAGAAGCGTGGTTTGATAAACTCCTGTGTTTGGAACAGAAATATTAGCATAAGCTTAGTTGGCCAATGGTCAGGCATTGCCAAGATCTGTGTGAGCACCCCCACGTGAGGGGTTGGTGGGAACACCGTGGTTTTGAGGCCAGGGTCATAGTGTGAGTCCCCTGCGGAGACAGTTCGACCAAACTCTACTCCCACCATGGTGTACAAAGTATAAAACTGAAGAAAACACAGAACCACTGTCCTGCGAATAATAACGTTCCTGTAGATCTTATTTTCTTTGCACGCAAATAGCAATCATGATTAGGTTTCCTTCCATGGATCTCCACTGACACTGGCAATTTCTCTTTTAAAGCATTCTCCAGCAGTTACAGAGAGACCAAGCCCACGCTGTGACACCTGACAAAAGTCAGTTCCGATCACTGAGTGAGGCGGTGCAGAGGCTCCTCTCCTACCACGTGTGCCAGGGCTCCATGCCCACAGAGCAAGACCTGAAGAAAGGTAAACAGGCTGCCGCCCCAGAGCACCCCTGTCACACCACGCACCCTCCTATGGATGCCCCACAGGAGAGCGAGAGCCCCGGGGCTCGCAGAGAGTAGTCGTGTTCGCGTTTTTCTTTTTTTTTTTTTTTTAAAGATTTTATTTATTTATTTGAGAGAGAGAGAATGAGAGACAGAGAGCAGGAGAGGGAGGAGGGTCAGAGGGAGAAGCAGACACCCTGCTGAGCAGGGAGCCCGATGTGGGACTCAATCCCGGGACTCCAGGATCATGACCTGAGCCGAAGGCAGTCGCTTAACCAACTGAGCCACCCAGGCGCCCCGTGTTCGCGTTTTTCATCGTAGACCTAACTCGTTCCCAATTTACTCAGTTTCCTGGTCCCTCTTTAGAAGACTTACTCGTCTCAATATTCGGTGAGGGGATACCCAAATGTCAGAGTATTTTATTGACCAATTCGGGGACACTGAACCCAAAGCACTGTTTGGACGGCTGGCTGCAGATGGATGGCCCTGAAGGCAGTGCTCTACACAGTGATTTCTCATGTTTGGGCAGAAGGCACCCCTTTAGCTGCTACCAGCAGTTTTATTTGTTTTGTTTTGTTTTTGCTACCAGCAGTTTTATGAATGAGATAGATACTTTAGCCCCCAAAAGCGTTCTTCGAGCTCCAAAGTGAGTCTAGGGCATTGCTGTATGTCAAGAAACTGGCAAAAATGCTAAGGATAATAAGGGCCCCTTTATGCCCACTTGGAATTCTGCCCGTTCTGAGGCCTGGCCCAGCCACCCCTCCCAGCTGTGCCGCTTAGTTCTACCCTCCTTCCCCCCAGCCCGTTCCCAAGCCTGGACTCCATCAGTTCCCCTCTGCTGCTTTCAGCCCTCCCGCAGCTGCCCCCGGCCGTGCTGACCTGGCTTTGGTCTCCAGTCCCCTGGGAGCTTCCCTGGGCGGTCCAGGGAGTAGGGTCCAGGTCCAGCATGACACAGGGATGCGAAGACTCGGAGTGACTAGAAAATGCAAAACCTTTGGAGACAGGCAGGCAAAGGACGGAGCCGCAGCACTGTGACCTGCAAGATGTCATGAACTAGTTTGTGTCCTTACATAAAACCGCTCTGCCCAGCCCAGACTGTGGGACTTCCTTGTTCAACTGTTTCAGTTTTTCATACCATTGGAAGGGAGTGGAGGTTTGACCATCTAGACCAACAGATCCTTCTCTGTTCATTGATATTTATTGCATGTCTGTGCTATATGGTTTTCTTTTATAGGTGATGTTAAAAGTATTCTGGTTTTAGCCTCCTAATTAAAGTTAAAATAAGCTAGCATTGGGATGAGTTGCCCAGTCACCTAACAGTGGACAGTGAGGGAAAGTGCAGAAACACGTTTAAACAAGGAAAGCTAACCTAAGAAGAGAAGACTGTCACAGGCAAGACATGTTTGAGTAATGGAAGAGTAATGCATTTCAGTCCTGAGAAAGAAAAAGACCTAGTGAGTGATTTGCACTCTCTTACCATTTTCTCTCTCTCTCTCTCTCTTTTTTTAAAGTCGACAATGAATTTGAAACAGTTGCCACTCAGCTCCTAAAAAGGACCCAAGCTATGCTTAACAAATACAGATGCCTGCTTCTAGAAGATGCCATGGTAAAATTCATGCTACCAAGCATATTTGTTTTTTAAAACCCCACAGGTCACAGCTAGTAATTCAGAGAGAAAAAAACTTCAGGGAATTACATTCTCCCAACATAATCTCAAAGGCACAGATAGTGAAGATTGTAGAAAACCTTCCACCTGACTGGTACTCCTGACACTTGGCATTCGCTGCACTTGACATGTTCGCTCACACCTAATGCGTGCTCTGGTTCTCCTGGTTCCAAGTGAGGAAACCAGGGCTTTGGTTAAGTAATTTGCCTAACATCCTATATCAGTTTGGAGAGCAATTAGCAAAGCTAGGGGACAGACCAGGACTATCTGAGACCCCAGCCCCCATGCACACTCTGATGCTGTCACCTGCCTCTCACCAGCCCAGAAGTGTGGGGAAAATTGTTCAGAGTAACGTCTGAAAAGGCCAGGTGATGACAAATGTTAAAATTAGCTTTATCTTGTTTTAAACTGAGTGATCATTAACATGCCATAAAGTTCATGCATGATTTAAAAATGTACAACTTGATGGTTTTTAGTATGTTCATAAGGTTGTGCAACCATCAACCACTGTCTAATTCCAGAACGGTTTCATCACTCCGAACAGAAACTAAACTTAGTTTTAAAACACTGGTTAATTAGAGACAGAAGATACTTCAGGAAATGATAGAAAGACCAAACCTATTCTGAGATTTTAGAAGCAATTCTGAAATCTTACAGGCTTTCACCTATAAATTGGCCTCTTACAAGCAGTTTCCAATTTAAGTTCAACTTTGAAATGTACCTTGGGAGCTTAGTTGAATTATATTATATACATATACAATACAGTATAAAATGTGTGTGTGTGTTAAATACATATATATTTACTTATTTATATTTACTTAAAATTATGCCTCCAAAATTTGGAATAGTTGTTCTTACATTGCCAGCCATTTCAGAAAAAAAATGCTGAGATATCAAAAAGACTTAACTCTTACCATTTTTGAGGAAAGGACCACTTATTTCCTCAAGTTATCTTATATCTGCTATGAATTTTCATGTTAAATAAGACTCACAAATATAATTTAAGCTTCGATTCTGTAGAGCAAAAAATAATTTTAAGGAAAGCCTTACTAAAAAACACATTGAAAGTATAGTAGAATATGAAGAAACATGTCATCCTAATGAAAAGATTTCTAACATACTGTTAAGCAGAAGGGGGAAATAAGACAGAACAGTGTGTACAGTTGCTACCATTTGCGTGCAGAAATAAACCAAGAAGAACGTCAGTGCATGGGTGTGCATAAAATCACTCTGCAAGAGTCGATTCAGCTGCTAGACAGGTGCCTGCAGAGACAGGCAGGGGAAGCAAAGAAGGCAGGCTTAGTTTTCACATCCTCTCTAGAAATCAGTGTAAATCACCTTTTCTCCAAAAATACAGTTTTAAAAAATGCATCCTTACGTGACAAGGATAAATGGGACTAAATGGGACGATACTAGAACCTAGACACCAAATTTTCAGGTCCGGTTGGTTCGTTTGTTTCAAAGATGCAGTGGGATGTTTGCACTTTGTTAAAAGGCATCTGAAATGACCAGACTCTCGTTTTCAGCGGATCAACCCCTCTGCTGAAATGGTGATGATCGACAGGATGTTCAACCAGGAGGAAAGAGCTTCTC
This sequence comes from Neomonachus schauinslandi, assembly GCF_002201575.2. Lineage (NCBI taxonomy): Eukaryota > Metazoa > Chordata > Mammalia > Carnivora > Phocidae > Neomonachus > Neomonachus schauinslandi. Next base: position 107,270,550 of record NC_058410.1, on the reverse strand, counting down.
TGTCCCGAGACAAGCGTCTGGCACTTGTAGATCCTGGTAAGAAATGTCAGAGGAAGAGTAGAGGAGAGGTGCTGCCAGGGTTCCGGGCCGTGGGCCTGTGGGGAGTCTCTCTGAACCACCGCTGGGTATGAAACCTGAAGGTACAGAATGCATTCTGGGGAGAAAAAACCCAGAGTAGGAGCAGTGCGTGAATACTATGAGAGGGTCCATAGTCTAGAAAATCCAAGCTGGAATTCCACATTCGTTATGTGATTGTGTTTCCCCATTATAAACGTAAACTTCTCATTCTTTCTCTATTTCTTGAGAACTAAATTATTTTTTTTTAAGATTTTATTTATTTATTTGATAGAGAGAGAGAGACAGCGAGAGAGGGAACACAAGCAGAGGGAGTGGAAGCAGGAGAAGCAGGCTTCCGGCTGAGCAGGAGCCCGATGTGGGGCTCGATCCCAGGACCCTGGGATCATGACCTGAGCCGAAGGCAGCCGCTTAACGACTGAGCCACCCAGGCGCCCAATGACTGAGCCACCCAGGCGCCCCTAGAGAACTAAATTAAGTCAGAAGCCTTCCCAGAAGCATTTAAGCCTCAGCAAATTATCGAGTTATCTTACCATGTGCAAGGCATCGTTAGGGGCCCTGCCCGCAAGCTCGTAAATTAAGATGCTCCATTAAGTACCTTTCTTTCACCCCGCAGTTTCCCACCGACTGCACTGAAGGGCAGGAAGAAATTTTCCTCCGGCCAAGGTTTTTCTAGCTGGACAAATTAAATTTACACGAGACATATTAACAGGAGAGAAAAATGTTTTATTACATGTGTACAGAGGCCCAGTAATGAAACTGAAACCAAAGAATGACCAAGGCAGGCAGTTTTTATACTTTTTAGACAAAGAGACAATAAATCTATGAGGAATTGAGAGGATAAAGAAGACTTAACTCTGGGAGCTTCAGTTAGTAAGGAATTCTAAACAGAATTTGGGCTGGAGTAGTAAATTAGTGAAAAGTAACAAGTACTGTTTCTACGCCTTCTGGGCCCTGAATTCCCTATTTCTGGTGATAAGGATGTCTCTCTATCTCCTGGTACAGGGAGGGCACTTTTCATGTGGGAGATTTATTTCCTGCTCTCAGGGGGGACAGAGGAGGGTCTAAGTGTCCTTCTTGCAATGGCTGGGTTTTTGTTTGTTTTCGTGCTGTTGTTTTTTTTTGAGAGAGAGAGAGAGAGAGAGCGTGCGCGCATGTGCCTGGGGAGGGGCGGTGAGCAGAGGAGAAAGAATCCTAAGCAGGCTCCATGCTCAGGGTGCCCCAACACATTCTGCCTTTTAAAAATGAATCCTCAGGGTACCTGGGTGGCTCAGTTGGTTGAGCATCTGCCTTCGGCTTGGGTCGTGATCTCGTGGTCCTGGGGTGGTCCTGGGATGGAGTCCTGAATCAGGCTTCCTGCTCAGTGGGGAGTCTGCTTCTCTCTCTCTCACTCTTCCTCTGTGTGCTCTCCCTCTCTCTCTTTCTCGCTCAAATAAATAAAATATTTTTAAAATAAATTAAAAATAAATTAAAATTAAAAAATAAAAATAAAACTGAATCCTCCTGGGGCGCCTGGATGGCTCAGATTGAACCCCGTGTAGGGCTCCCCACTCAGCAGGGAGTCTGCTTCTCCCTCTCCTTCTCCCAGTGTCCCTCCCGCCACTTATGCTGTCTCTCAAATAAATAAATAAAATATTTTAAAAAATAAAAATAGAGACGTCTGGGTGGCTCAGTCAGCTAAGCATCTGCTTTTGGCTCAGGTCATGATCCTGGGGTCCTGGGATCAAGCCCTGCATGGGGCTCCCTGCTCAGTGGGGAGCCTGCTTCTCCCTCTGACCCTCCCCCCTCTCATGTGCTCTCTCTCTCTCTCTCTGTCTCTCAAATAAATAAATAAATAAATATCTTTAAAAAAAAAATCCTCCTTGGGATGCCTGAGTGGCTCAGTCCATTGAGCGTCCGCCTTCAGCTCGGGTCATGATCCCGGGGTCCTGGGATCGAGCCCTGCATTGGGCTCCTTGCTCAGCGGGGAGCCTGCTTCTCCCTCTGCCTGCCGTTCCCCCTGCTTGTGCTCTCTCTCTCTAACAAATAAATAACTAAAAAAAACTTTTAAAAAAAATCCTCCTTTTTTCTGGCCTCTAAAATTTTTTTAAATCAAATAACATTATAACAATTCGTGGAGTATAAATTTTACCCATACTTGCACCATCCTATAAACAAAAAGTTTTTATTTCTCCCAGTTTTCTTCCAGTTCTGGTTCCCATTTGCATACATCATTTATGTATACTTATAATCATATGCTAGATATGATTTTGTTCTAATTTTCTTCCATTTAAAACATCTGAAGTTATCATTTTCTAGTCTTCAAACTAATAATCAATTTTTAATACATTAATTTGAGAATTTAGCTAAACTATTCCCCTAGGGATGCCTGGGTGGCTCATTCGGTTAAGTGTCTGCCTTCAGCTCAGGTCATGATCCCAGGGTTCTGGGATCGAGTCCTGCGTCGGGCTCCTTGCTCAGCGGGGAGCCTGCTTCTCCCTCTGCCTGCTCATGCTTTCTCTCCCTCTCCCTCTCTCTGACAAATAAATAAATAAATCTTTAATAAAATAAATAAATAAATAAAAGGGGCTCCTGGCTGGCTCAGTCATTGAGCATCTGCCTTCGGCTCAGGTCATGGTCCCAGGGTCCTGGGATGGAGCCCCGCATTGGGCTCCCTGCTCAGCAGGAAGCCTGCTTCTCCCTCTCCCACTCCTCCTGCTTGTGTTCCCTCTCTCGCTGTCTCTCTCTGTCAAATGGATAAATAAAATCTTTAAAAAAATTTTTTTAATTAAAAAAAAAATAAACCATCCCCCTACTGTTAGACTATTATTTTCCAGTGGCTTTATTTCCATTCCCCTAACTCCTTTTCTGATTCTTGATAAACATCAAGATTCTGCCTTATGTTTGGTGTGGCTCATGAAATCCCTAAAAAGAATAAATGGTCCTTACACTTGGTCTAAAGGGAGAGTCTGAAAGAAATGCTATGTAGCTAGGAGAATCCACAACTCTTTCCAAAAAGGAAGAGAATGATGTAGGATATATTTCTGTCCCTTTTTCCTAGAACCTGCAATCTCCTATTGCCTTATGATGAATTGGGCGTATGGATAAAGCCTCATACATTGTCACAGCTCCCCAGACATGAGTGTCCCGAGGACATGGATGTGCTTCATCCCCCTGTGTATTGTGCCCACAGAGCTGGTGTTTGTGGGATGGAGTCTTCTTTTTAGATGTCAAGGCTGTGTCCCCTACATCTCACATTTTGTGATTTGGTGAAGGAATTGACATTTTGGTTTTACAGATGTCATCAAAGCCCTGTTTCACCTTTTCTGCCCTTCTGTAACAGCAGGCTGCCTCTGTGCCCTCCACCTCTCAAATCCCCCTAACATTTCTCTTGCCATCCTGAGCTCCTCAAGCCTGGCACAGTGCAGGGCTCACTCACAGACCCGGTTACTCCACACGCCATTGTCCTTCCAAGAGATATCATTTGACCATTTGTTTAGTGCTCCTGGCGAAGTGCAGCTTTATAACGCCTGGTCCCCTCACACGTGTCTACCAGGACCGAAGTGCCATCACCCAAAGACAAGCAGTTGTGTCTACTCCCACCCCCGCCCTAAAGCCTCATTCCCGGGCCCTCTGCTCCAAGGGAGAAACCAGGCTGATACCAGCATCAAATTTCTGTTTTCAGACTGTTTCAAAGCAGCCATTAATAAAAAACTAGCTAAAGATAACACTAAGAGGGGTGCCTGGCTGGCTCAGTCGGTAGAGCATGCGACTCTTGATCTCAGGGTTGTGGGTTCAAGCCCCAGGGTTGTGGGTTCAAGCCCCAAGTGTAGCCAATACTTAAATAAATAAGTAAATAAACTTTAAAAAAAAAAAAAAAAGAACACTAAGAGAACAAGACCAAGCAGAGCTTTTGGCCCATCTGGTTTTCCCATGTGTCACCAAGCAGCTACCTTGTCAAAGACGTTAAGCTTCGCGTCTGGAAGCCCTGGCTACCGTCATAGGAAGCCCCCTCACACTTTGTGCACCCCCCCTCCCCCGCACGTTCCTGGACATGAAAGACTGGCTCACTGGGCTGGGCTTGCACCTGACCAACTGAGGGGTCTGTTGTAGAGCTCCCCCCCCCGCCCCCCGCGTTCACGCAGTGTTCTTTTTGTTCCCATTTCCAGAGGGTTTTCAGGCTGATTTCTGTTGTTCCTTCAAACTTGATAAAGCTGCTCACGAGACGCAGTTTGGCCGGAGTGACCAGCACAGCAGTAAAGCAACCAGCTCTTTCCACCTGACGGCCAAGGCCCAGAGCCGAGACCGAGCCAGACCAGGCATGGCGGAATCCACGAATCATGACCAGTTTCATCTAGTGCCTAATCACATCGTGGTCTCCGCAGAAGGAAACATTTCTAAAAAAACTGAATGCCTCGGGAGAGCGGTGAAGTTCGACAAAGCGGGCTTAGCTCAGTACCGCAGTGCGTCCGAAGAGAAAAGCAGCCGGCGGGAGTCGGTGAAGGCCAGCGAGTGCCCTCCCGGCCCCGAAGGGCCCCGGAAAACCTCATCCCGACTGGACCACGGTACTGACAGCAAACTCTCCAGTATCCTAGGGGATTCTCATCTGGAGATGACGTGTAACAATTCCTTCCCGGACAAAACTCTGAGGAATTCTCCAAAGAATGAAGTTTTACACACAGACATCATGAAAGGGTCGGGCGAACCCCAGCCAGATCTCCAGCTCACCAAGAGTTTAGAAACAACGTTTAAGAACATCTTGGAACTGAAAAAGGCCGGGCGGCAGCCCCAGAGTGACCCCACGGTTAGCGGCTCTGTCGAGTTGGATTTCCCCAACTTTTCTCCAATGGCTTCGCAGGAAAACTGCCTGGAAAAGTTCATCCCGGACCACAGTGAAGGCATTGTAGAAACAGACTCCATTTTAGAAGCAGCTGTAAATAGTATCCTAGAGTGTTAATAGCCTCAGCCCTTCCCCGCCCCGACCCCGAGACCCCCTCCCCGAGACCCTGCCCCAAGACCCCGCCCCGGACAAGTTACATTCTTTCCTGGCAAAAGCAAGCGGAAGTGGTCTCCTGTCTCCAGCCTGCTTGATCTGTCATCACAGGTTGTCCTTTCTGATCTCGATCCCATTCTTTGTTTCAGAGCAATACTCGTCGTGGTTACAGGGAGATCCCTTCGCGAAACGAATCCTTGTTAGAAAGCAGTCTGATAGGCCCGACACATTTCAAGTGTTACGAAAGTGCTTAATAGTCATTTCTGTGTTTGTTTACTTGTTTTAATTTTTCAAAACAAAACACCGTAACTTGCTGAGATCACAGTACACTTGGCCCTGGGTAAAATTCTGACAATCATAAGTCATTTGAAAAGAACAGACTTATTAAAGAAAATCAAACAGGACTGATAGAAGCTACTTTTTAAAGAATAGCCCACCGCATCTCCAAATTTTGCCGTTTGGGGTCTGTTGTCCTTGTCGTTGGGAGGGCAGACCGCCGGGTCTTGCCCCCTCAGGCCCTCTCTGAGCTGCTCTGCCAGGGACGCCGCAAGGAAGCCCCCCCCCCCCCCCCAGGCTGCCAGTAGCGCACAAGCAGGGCATTTGCAGGGTTTCCTGCTCATCGTTCAAGTGCTTTTCTGACGTTCCCGGGGCAAAGCCTCACGCTTTTCAGCCGCTGCGCGTTGAGTTTCATCTAGGGAATGCTCTGTTCTTAGTTGCAACAGCATGACTTGAGATCATTTCATCAGGCTAAATAAAGGAAAACGGAAACCAGTTAAGTGGCACAGTGTACAGGGGAGGCCGGGATAGAGCCTTGAGGAATATAATATGTATATATGTAAAAGCATATATATGTGAACTATTGAGAAAAAAAAAAACAAGCGTTTTCGCATTTTCTAATTGGATATAGTCAACATATGCTGTATGTTTTTGTTTGTTGCTGGGTTTCTTTTCATTTAACCTCCCTGGCCCCTCTCCCACAAATAGCCAAGCGTCTAAAGCACTTTCGTTCGAAAACTGTGTTGTAATTTTTCAGTTTAAACTTTAAGGGGACTTTGGCCTTGTTTATGCTTCTCGTCTGAGAACAGTAGTCACCCCCCCACACACACCCCCTGGCAGCAATCATTACCAAAACACAGACAAACCAAAGTAACCAGCCAGCCCCCCCACTGAAAGAAAAGATCTAAGACACGGGAGTCCCACTTGAGAGCCAAAGGACATGCCCTGTCATGGTCTGTGTGTGGCCCGTGTTCATATTAGTGAACATGACTTACTGCTTTATTTATTTATATTTCTTTTCAGGGAGCTTTCCCCGTTTTCCTTCTTTGTGCCCCAGGTCATCCCACCTCTGCTGTTCCCTTCATCCTCAGTGTCATTGTAACCAGCCGGTCTCTCCCATCATTGGGAAGGCGATGTAACGGTATTTCATACGTGCCCTCCCCCGTGTGTGTGTGCGTGTACCTGAGCTGTTCAGATCCAGAGGTCACTCTGGTGACAGTGTGGACACACCCAGTCTTCCACTTCCTGCACGCACTCTCTCATTTCTTCGGTTGACCTCTCTGGGCTTTAGAGGTGCACCCACTGCTCTCACACGGTGCCAGCATCTGTTTCTGGCTGTTTCCAGAACGGGGATGACCCCCATTGTCATCATGTTGGGCGCTTCTTCTCCAGATTGGCCTGTGATGGAAAGGAAGGCTTCTGATTATTGGAAAACACAACAGAAGACCCAGACTCTCCCTGTCCCTCTCTGTCCCTACACTGTCCTTGAAGGAACCCCCTCAGACAGCCAGTCTTCTTAAAAGCAAAGTACCTTCTCCCCACCCTCACCCCCACCCCGGCCAATAGAACTTGGAAAATCTGGGCCATTTCAGGGTTCCCATTTTTTCCTTATTTGTGCCAATGTCCAAGTTGCAGATTTCCCCTTTTTCCTGTATTGTAACATATTAGAAGGATAAGTTGGTATTGCCAGTTGGAACTTTCTGTTTGGGCAGCCCTGGGATAACACCCTGCCCTGAACCCCATGATTTCATAGGCTCTTCTCTTAGGACTCATGCTCCCCTCATTCCTAGCAAGACTTAAAGATGGTCCCTCTTAATCAAATTCTTCTCATTGTGGAACTCTCTACCTGGAAACCTTCACGTAGGCTACTAATTAATTATGCCAATCAGTGGAATTCTTAAAAGATAAACTTCATGTACATTTGTCACCTCCCTTTCTTCCCTATCCTGCCCTGCTACCCCGGCCCCCGCCTTTCTAAATACCATCTCAAAGGGTCTTTCAAGCCCTAACACTTGTCTAGCAAACGGAGAGCCTAATTCACCAAAATGAAACTTGTAAATTTTTGTGTCCTTGTATGTAAGTTTACTTTCTATGGAGGAAAGATTCTAGATAATGACAAATGAAGATTACAAAAATGTATTTTACTCCTGTGATTAGATTATGCGCACATGGGTCCTAACTCGCATGTCGAGCCCCCTCTGGCGAAGGGTAAGAGAGCTCCACCTTGGACGGCCAGCTTTCAGTTGTTCAGGTTCATTAGTCAAGGTTAAGTTTTAGAACTACTTGTACTCAGTAACAAAAATCATTTTCTTTCTTTCTTTCTTTTTTTCCTGTTGTTGTTGTGGAAAAGTGTGCATTTGTTATTAAGCATTTGATTTTCTGTGTCCTTAAATACTGCCTAAAGATAAAGCAAATTTTAAACTGGCAATTACGAAAAAGAACTATTTTAGCTCTGAAGAATTTAGTAGATTTTGTTAGATTAGGGAGGCCTTACAGACTGACTTGACTTATAGAGGACGCGTCACTCACTGTCAGCGTGGTGTGGGCTTTATTTGCTTAAATACCTTCATTTGTATAGTATGTCTCACTTGAAATTGCTTTGTATACATTTTGTAAAAATATTTATAAAATGTTTTGTAAAAAAAAAGTATAACAAATTGCAGTTTATTTTGTTATGTTGGATAAATACTGTTAAAAGAAACCAGTCAGTAACTATATTGTTAATCCATGGTTAGGAAATGTTTAGTTGGAGATTACGAAATGAAACAACCATTGCAATACAGCCAAAGATTTGGGAAAATGTGCAACTGTGATTGTCTTGATTTTGCAAATAGGAATGGCTCTTTCTCCAGAAGAAAAGGGTAAGTAAGTGTTCAATGGGAGTTCAACTGAAATAGATTTACCATTCCCAAACAGGAACCTAAACTAGTCAGGGGATAGGATTGTAATTGATCGGCCTTTCCAAACGGTTTCCAACTCAACAGGGTTGGTCGGTGAGAAAGTTTAGTCATGTACATCTCTGGCCTCCATCCCTACTCTTGTCACGTGGGTCCTTAACTGAGGAAGGAAAAATGGGGTCATTTGAGAAGTTACATAAATGAGCCTCAATCTGCAGGAGGTTTTCTTCAATCATATTTCTTTTGTTTCAGTGAAGGACAAGAAGGCTAAGGGATAGGGCCGGAAAACTATTTTACATAAGACTTATGCCAGAATTAACATGTTTCTCTCTGGATTCACACATTTGATCCACTGAGAAATACCTCTGTAACCTTAGCTGTAAAGTCAGCCCCCTGAGGCCCTTCTGAGTTCTTGCCCTCACAAGTGGGACTCTGCCCAAATTGTTAGGGAAACCACCATAGGGTGAAATGTATTTCTGGGGGTGAAGGTAGAAGGCTCCTTAAATTTTTCTTTGGGGCCTAGGATTTACACTTACATTCCTTATGGTTTAATTGTGCCGCCTTCACATGCGCACGCGTGCGCGCGCACACACACACACCCGTAAAGCAGTAGTAGTTAGGAAATCAAGATTCTGCGGTAATCAATATATATACAAGAAGTTGTTCTCCTAGAACTAACAGCAGTCAGAATCATTACTGCTAGAATAGTTGCATCACTCAATGCATCCCTTAATGTCTTCTGCAGTGTTGCCCTGATATCAAGATTCTCTTGCTAAGGACAAATATGTGCCCAACATGACATTCCTTCCCCTCCCCCTTCAGGCCATTTGCAATGGGAGTGCCCCATGAATGAAGAAGGCAGGATGATCTGGCTGCTTGATTAGGATCTGTCTCTGTTCCCCAGGGGAATGCCCAGAGGGAAGACCAGGCATCTTCTCTAAGGATGGTTAAAGCCTTCAGTCCTGTGTATGGGGGCTGTGTTCCAGGAAGGGGGCCAGTGGATTATTTGGGGGCAAAGAGAAAAGAAAGAAACCACAGTCTGGGGGCACTGAAACAGCATTGCTCAGGCAAGACTCTGGCCGTGCTGTCCCCCCAGGGGCTAGCCGGTTTCACGCTCTGACTCTGCTTTAGCCTTGTGTATGTTCTCTGAGACACAGGGAGGGCTCCTGGGTATCCACTTGCAGGTGGAGAGCATCAGCCACCGTACGTTGCTTGAGCAGTTAACAGGCACTGGGCTGGGCACTGGGGATACGTGGATAATTCAGGTCTGACCTACTCTCAAGGAGCTTGCAACCTAGAGAGGAAACAAGCACACAAATAATTGCATTACATTTGGGAATTGACTGGAGTTCAGGAGAGAAGAAACTAGGGCTAAAAGTCTTTCCAGCCTACCACCTCAGTAGAGTTGCAGTGTATATTCCAATGTCCTGCTTCTTGGTACACCCTGAGTTACATCTGAGAAAAAGGTATGGTGCTTTGTGCAGGAATAAGGGTAAAGGCATTTTGTAATCATAGGGTTAAATATGTGGAGAAATCTGGTTCACACAAATGGGAGGAGCACCTTTGTAGTCTAAAGTGGATTCTGTAATATGGATAGCCTGTGTCTGTGTTGCTGCCCATAAAAGGCCTTGAAGCCCTAATCTACATTTCCCATGGGTATGTGCTGGAGCCTGGCCTTTGAACACACTTGCAAAGGCAAGAAGATCCTCAGGGGAAAAAAAAAAATCACTTCTGTGAAGGTCCGGGGAGGCAGTACAACAGGGTGGGCAGAAAGTGCCTTTGGCAGCAGAACCTAGAAATGGGTTCTAGGACCTTGTCTTAACACATAGAGATCTCAGCATAAGTTCCTCTGAGCCTCAACTTCTTTGCCTATAAACTAGGAAGATTTGTCCTGGCCCTCTAACTCCTTACGGTGTAAAATGAGGTGTTACTGAAGAAGTGGGAAAGGTGGAAGAAGCTAAGTGCCATTATCCCTGAAATAATTCAGGGGCGGTTTGGGTTTTTCTGTTTTGCCTTTGGTCATACCTCCTGCACACTGTCTGCTTCCTACTCTAGGTTTCCTGGGTCCAGCCTGGCCCCTCAAAAGTGGCTGCCCTTCACAGGTTCTCTCCTTTTTCCTTCACACGTTTGCCCCCTTATGCTTGTCTTTCATCAGGATCAAAAGCTGTTGGCCACGTTGTCTCCCCCAACTCTAGGCTCATCTGGCTGCTTTCACGCTAATCTCTTTCCCACCTGATTCCTGGTAACCCCATGTCACTCGCTGAGGAAGCAACGAGGAAAACTTGAAACAAAACGAAGTCAACTTCAAGAAGGCTCATTATCCAAGAGGTCTGGGACCGATGGGGAATTGCAGATGGAACCCCCTTTTGGGTGCTGTGGGTGTGGTGGTTTTGCCTCACTGAGAAAGCACTGCTCAATTTATCTCCTAAATGATTCCAAATAATGCCAAAGTGCAGACAGTACAGAAGTAACTTGTTGTGGAATATGCTAGGAAAGGAACCCTGGAGTCAGGCCAGAGAGCCACAGAATGTCCTGAAAGGACTCTTAAAAAAAGAGTCAAGTGGTTTCTAAAACAGGCAAATCAAAATAATAAACAAACAGGCAAATCACAAGAATATAATTACCTAGACAGTTTTTTCTTTTTTTTTTAAATTTTCTTATTTGAGAGAGAGAGCAAGAGAGCACAAGCAGGGGGAGTGGCAGAGGGAGATGGAGAAGCAGTCTCCCCGCTGAGCAGGGAGCCGGATGCAGGGCTCCATCCCGGGACCGAGATCATGACCTGAGCCAAAGGCAGATGCTTAACCGACTGAACCACCCAGGCACCCGGACAGTTTTTTTCTTAAACCAATACACACGGGATAAATGAAAAACATAGCACAAAATGTAAGTCTTCCTATTTCAGGCCCCACTCCCATTTCCCAAAAATAACCCCCATCAACACTTTCTTGTATATACTTCCAAAATTGTTACATACAAATACATCTATAGCCAAAAAACAAAAACCACAAAACAACCAGGGACCACTCTTTTACACCCTATTCTGTATCTTGCTTTTTCAAATGTAACCAAATATCATGGAGTATTATAGCCTGGTTGCAAGCAACAGAAAATGATCTGCTTGGTTGACCAGCATAATGGAGTTTTATAGAAAAGGTAAGGATTGAAGGGAAGATTGAAGAACCACTAGGTTTGAGAAAGACAGGAACAAGGAAACTTCATAGGTCTTCGTAGGTAGAAATTCTTAAAAGTCTTGCCCCAAACCTCCAATGTTTCTTCCATCGTCACCCTGCTCAAGATTCAAAACCCAGAGGGGAGAAGTTTTTTGTTTTTTTAAGATTATTTATTTATTTGAGAGAGAGAGAGGGAGGGAGAAACAGCTTGAACAGGGGGAAGAGCACAGGGAGAGGGAGAGAATCTCCAGCAGGCTCCCCGATGAGTGTGGAGCCCGACGTGGGGCTCAATCCCACGACCCTGAGATCATGACCTGAGCCAAAACCAATAGACAAGTCAGACGTTAAAATGACTGAGCCACCCCGGCGCCCCCACACCCAGAGGAGAGAAGTTTATAGCATTTCATGCCCCCTCCCACTGGAGAGATGGAAGGAGTTGAAAAGATCTTCCAGAGACCCCTTCAACTTATGTATTGGGAGGACAAACATTTAGATTTGATAACCCTACTCCACTCCAATAATGTACATGATGAAGGAGAGACCAGTCCACAAGAGAAATAGGATACTGTTAGGAAATGGAAATGGAGATCAGCAGCCCAAAAAATAAATACCATTAAGATTTCAGGACGTGAAAACCTACTTCATTGCATATAATTGCATTGTCTTCCATAATTTATTTAACCATGCCCTCGTGATGGACAACTAAAGCAGTCAAGAAAAAAGAAGCCTATGACAACAGGCTAAAAGAATAAGATTCTCGGGGCACCTGGGTGGCTCAGTCGGTTAAGCATCCGACTCTTGGTTTCAGCTCAGGTCATGATCTCAGGGTGGTAAGATCAAGCCTGTGTGGGGCTCTGCGCTCAGCGGGGAGTCTGCTTAAGATTCTCTGCCTCTCCCTCTCCCCCTTCCCCTGCTCTCTCTCCCTCTCTCTAAAATAAATAAAATCTTTAAAAAAAAAAAAAAAGAGGGGCACCTGGGTGGCTCAGTCAGTTGAGCATTTGACTCTTGATTTCAGCCCAGGTCATGATTGCAGGGTTGTGGGATTGAGCCCCGTGTGTGGCTCCGCCCTCAGTGCAGAGTCAGCTTGTTCTTCTCCCTCTGCTCCGCCCCCTGCTCTTGCACACACACTTTCTCTCTCTCTAAAATAAATAAATAAAGGGCGCCTGGGTGGCTCAGTTGGTTAAGCGACTGCCTTCGGCTCAGGTCATGATCCTGGAGTCCCTGGATCGAGTCCTGCATCAGGCTCCCTGCTCCGCAGGGAGTGTGCTTCTCCCTCTGACCCTCCCTGCTCTCATGTGCTCTCTCTCATTCTCTCTCTCAAATAAATAAATAAAATATTTTAAAAAATAAATAAATAAAATGAATAAATAAAATCTTAAAAAAAAAATTCTTGAGGCTGTAAACGACCATTCCTCATTCTCACTCACTATCCTCACTTTGAAATAAAGTCTTGTATCTTGCCTAGTGCTGGAGCATATGGTCAATGCTCAGTAAACAACATGTATTCAGTTAGTGAATAATTTGGGGTTGAAGAGGTCTCAACGTCTTTTCCTCTGGATCTTTGTAGAATGATGGCTTGGGCACTGAGAATAAGTACTCTCCTAGCACCATCTGCTGGCATTGGAAAACCTTTCCTGAATCATGGCCTCCAAGTCTCTTTTGGCCAGTATTGTTAATAGCCCTGAAATTCTCGGGAAAAAAAAAAAATAGCCCTGAAATTCCTCCTCTTCTTAATACCCTCAGTACCGCAGAACTTACCTTTTATCTGTACATAGATACAGTTACAAAATAGTGACTTATTTTTGTTCCTTGTTTACTAAGAAATGTTTTACACTTTGGTGATCCTTGTTTTTGCCTTTTTACAAAGTCAGACACATGTGAGACACTGAGTGAGAAGGAGCCTCACACCAGTCTTTGACTCCAAAGACTGTTGTCCTTTGACGTTTATTTATCAGGTAATGAGCTCTGTGTATGGCACTATCTTTCTGGTTGGACTAGTTACATAGCACATACCGATATGATGCTTTGAGCTTATTTTTAAAAGCCCCTGTAGGTGCCCACTATTGTGACAGGAGCTGTAGAAGACAAAGAAGTATGAGATAAGTTCCCTGCCTTCGGAGCACCCAATCTAATCAGGGAAGCAGTAAGTCAAACAGTACAGGATAAAGTCTGTGGTGATGCCTGTAAGTGCCCAGTGCCGAGTAATGACACTGGAATACATACTGTGCTATATATATATGGCACTAGACATCCAAAGCCTGGAGACATTTTTGTTTGTCACATCTGGGGTGGGGGTGTTACTGGCATGTAGTTGATAGAAGCCTAGGATGATGCTAAACATATCATGATGCACAGGACGGCCCCCCATAATAAAGAATTATCTGGCCCCAAAAAGCCAATAGTGCTGCGATTGAGAAACCTGCGCTAGACCTTTAGCAACTGCCATGAGGGAGGCAGGCATGGTCCCTGCCCTCCTAGTATCATGAAGAAATGTTAAAAATATAATAATACTGTGTTGAAGGAATTCAAAGAAAGGAAAGAGACTACTCTAGAGTCTTGTTAAAGTACAATCCATAGACCTGAAACAGGGCATCACTTTGAAGCATGCTAAAAAAGCGGAATATCAACCCCCACCCCCCACTGAATGAAAATCTGCATTTTTAACAAGACCCTCAGGTGACTACTATGCGTATTAGTGCTGGAGACAGCGCTGCACTGCAGGTTTCCAGAAGACAGGACGTGGGTTATTTTTCATTGTTTTATGAAGCAGGAAAGAAGGAAGCAAATTCCAGGTGGTGAGAGCTATATGAGGGAAGATTCTGAGATGGCGACGGGGAATTTCTGGTTTTCGATCCAGCACTAATAACTAACATAGTGTTGCCTGCTTACAGTCAGACATTGTGCTTTATACGAAATATTTCACATAAAACTCGTAACACTATTGGGCAGGTCCATTTTAGGGGTAAAGCAAACCAAGGTACAGCGGGGTTAAATAACTTGCTCCGGGACCCACTGACCGAGCCGGGCTGATGGAATCGAAGCTGCATTCTCTCCCACCCGAAGTCCTCCACAAACACCTCCACCCACACGTGAGAGCCAAGGTCGAGGCCCCAGCTCTCTCCACCCAGCGAAAAGCCAGTCACGCCAGCCAGTCTTCTTCCCGCACTCGCGCCGCGGAAGAGAAGCCGGAGGAGCGGCGCGCCCTCCACACCGGAAGTCGTAGGCGCAACGTGGGAAGCGTCTTCATAAGCCCCGCCACCGGCGTTAAACGAATATAGCGTAAAGGAAGGGGGCGGGATTTTGAGAATGACGCAGACCCTCAAGTGCTTGGAAGCAGTGCGAGGAACGTTTTGTGCATTGGCAGGAATCTGTGATAGCGAGACCGCAGCCGTTCACTGCAGCTCGCTGGGCGCTGGCTGTCGGGGAGGTACACCGGGAGCTAGACGACACATCTCTCTGGTCAAGTAAACATAGAGCGGGCCTCTCTTCCCCCACGTGGTGGGCCTGCGCATGAGCAGTAGCCGTAGCTTCGGAAACATGGCGGAGGAAGAGTGAGTGTTTGGGCTTTGACTCTCTGGAGTGGGGTCTTGAGCATCTGGTGCCATCCACAGTGTGTATTCCTCAGCGGCGGGAAATAGGCTATTTGTGGATTGAAGGAAGAGACTAGAAAAGTCTCCAGGTTACAGAGGGTGGGATGAGGAGGAGGGAGCCAGCCGTAGGGTTCGGGCTGACGGTCAGACGGAGGGAGCCGCCGTCAAGTTCGGGTTACCCCGAGCGGCGAAGAGTGAGTTTCTGGCGGCGGGTTGAAGAGTGCCAGACTTGGGTTCGCTCAGCCTGACTTAAGTATTGCTCCTGCCGATGGGACTGCACCCGTCCCAACCCGACGGAGTTTTACTAGAATCACGTAGCTGCTAGTGTCTTTAAAAGGCTGTGGCAGAGGGGCGCCTGGGTGGCTCAGTTGGTTAAGCGACTGCCTTCGGCTCAGGTCATGATCCTGGAGTCCCGGGATCGAGTCCCATATCGGGCTCCCTGCTCGGCAGGGAGTCTGCTTCTCCCTCTGACCCTCCTCCCTCTCATGCTCTCTGTCTCTCATTCTCTCTGTCTCAAATAAATAAAATCTTTAAAAAATAAAAATAATAAAAATAAAAAAAGGCTGTGGCAGTAAACGCTCCATGGAGGCATACGAGGGCCAGTGGCCAAGGGGTTCATGACTTCTTACTGCTTTAGGAAAGGGTGAATGTTAAGGGGTCCATTTTGAGGACTGGAGTCAGAAACCACAGGTTTCAGGGAAGTCTTTCTTTAGGAATTTGAAGAGAGTGATGTTTCTCAGGCCCAGAGATGGATTAGAAATTCATTGAGATTTGTTTTTTAAACATATAGCTGATTGCACTTCTCTCTATCAGGCAAAGAAAAAAGATCCCATTGGTTCCAGAAAATCTCCTGAAAAAGAGGAAGGCTTATCAGGCCCTTAAAGCCACTCAAGCAAAGCAGGCACTTTTGGACAAGAGGGAGGTAATGATGGGGAACCAAGAGAAGGGAATTAGAATGTGTATTTGGTGAGTTATATCTAACGTGTTGAACTAGATTTGGTATTGACAGTCCTTTCCCCATAGATTCTAACAGGTATACGGTTCATGTCTTCCTTTAACAGGTATTTGTAAAACACTTTCTGCAGGTAAAATACTGGAGTGGAGTTTGTTAAGGAAAAAGTGGAGTAGAGATTGTATTATTTATTTAGGTTCATACCAAGTGATTTGATAGACCAAACATGCTTGTGTACCTGGAAGAATACGTATATATATATATATTTTTTTTTTTTTTTAACATGCCAGACAATTTTTGCTATTTGCTAAACGTTTTTGGAAAATACATTATTTTGGAGTCAGGAAAATGAAACAAGCTCATGCTTATTCTGTACTTTATGATGCTTAACTCAATGTTAGGTTCCATAAACGTGTTGGTAAATGTTGACTAACAGCATGGAAACTAACTTGTTTATTCATCAGAGGCTTTTCCTAGTGGTTTCTGAGTTTTCACAACTCCACCTTTACTTGGGTGTCTCATTTTTCCTTTATATAGGAGATGTGCTTCCGTTTGCGGAACACAGTGGGAAATACACTCAGTTGATAGTGACTAATGAATTACTATTGTAGAAATAAAAAATAGAGGCACAAAATGGTGACAATGGTCTGCCTTCTCTGTAGCAGAAGAAAGGAAAACAGCTCAAGTTCAAGCGACTGGAATGGTTTCTACATGACTCCTGGCGGCAGCAACGTGACAGGGTGCGCCTCAGACGACTAGAAGTGAAACCTCGTGGCCTGGAAGTGCCAGATAAACATTCCTTGGCCTTTGTTGTCCGCATCCAAAGGTGGGGAGCTTGCCAGATTCCATAGGCTGGAGCAGACTATTGATTCAGCTTTAGACCCTTTCTAGGGAGATGAACTACAATAGGCTTTAAGCCACTAAGGCAAGTTGTGCTGGGAATTCAGGGTTGAGCACAACATAGTTTTCTTTTTTCTTTTTTTTTTTTTTTTAAGATTTTATTTATTTATTTGACAGAGAGACACAGTGAGAGAGGGAACACAAGCAGGGGGCGTGGGAGAGGGAGAAGCAGGCTTCCCGCGGAGCAGGGAGCCCGATGTGGGGCTCGATCCCAGGACCCTGGGATCATGACCTGAGCCGAAGGCAGACGCTTAACGACTGAGCCACCCAGGCGCCCCCACAACATAGTATTCATCTTTAAGGTTAAGGGGACTGACGTTAGGCAGACAGACATGAAAATATACCCAGTGCTATGAGGGTCGTCTGCTGCCGGGGCTATACTGGTTCAGGACACTCTCTAAAGAGGAACTGGAAGCTGAGACCTGCACACATGGAAGGAATTCACGAGTGTTGGGGGAAGGCTTTCCAGGCAGAGATGCAGAAAGTCCTGAATTGGGAGAACCAAGGAGTCTTTTTTGTTTTCTTTTTTTAAGATTTTATTTATTTACTTATTTATTTGACAGAGAGAGACAGCATGAGCAGGGGAGAGGGGTAGAGGGAGAAGCAGACTCCCCCACTGAGCAGACAGCCCTACACGGGGCTCAATCTCAGGACTCTGGGATCATGACCTGAGTCCAAGGCAGTCGCTTAATGACTGAGCCACCCAGGCGCCCCTCAAGGAGTCTGTCTAGGAACTGAACCAAGGTCAAGTAGATGGAGCATATTCAGTGCTGGAGAGAGTTCATAAAGCTTTTTCCTCATTTAGTTGTACTTTACCCGGTCTATCTGCATATACAGCCGCCTCTTCCTATTTCCTGTAGCCAGTCACCCAAACCAGAAACCTGTGGGCTTTAAATATTTTTGAGCCCTCATTATTAACTTTCCTACCACTTCCCGTAATTTCTTTCCTGGACTAGCGCATTAGCTTCCTAACTGGGTTTCTCTGCCTTTGGTGTCACACTTTCAGATCTGTCCTATATGCTCTTCTCAGTGATTGTCAGAAAGAAAGCGGATTGTGTCTCCTTTACCTAAAATCTTTTGGGCTTACTGCCCACAGGAGCAAGTGCAGCTTCTTTTGCTTGATATGCACAGACGCGCACACACACTCCTCCCCCCCCCCCCCCCATACACACACACACACACACACACAATCAGGGCCCATGTCTGTGTTCCTGTAGCGTCAGGCATTGCTCCACATCGTGTGAGAGTGATCTGTGTATATACAGCTGCCACCTGCTGACCTGACACTGTCCGTGTCTTGCTCTCTGGCCGCCTTGTAATGGCAGACATTTCGTAGGTGCTTGCTGGACTGACATAAAGTGGACAAAACCTGACTTCCCTGCTGTTCATTTCAGGATTAATGGGGTGAGTTCACTGGTGCAGAGGACCATGGCAAGGCTTCGCCTGAAGAAGATTTTCAGTGGTGTCTTTTTCAGAGTGACCCCCCAGACCATAAAAACGCTGCGTGTAGTGGAACCTTACGTGACCTGGGGGTGAGTAAGGTTTGTGTGGGTGTGGATTCGTATTAGATTGTATTTGAGGACGGTGAGAACATTAGGATGCACAGGGTGCTGTTCTCCAAGGTAACGAGCTTGTGTTGCTGTGTGTTGAAGAAACATTTTGTTGTGACCGCAGTCACCAGAAATCGGCTGCCAGCCGTGGAACCTTGGAGCACGGGGCAGGTGGAGCAGGAGGTATCCATGCTGCTGCTCACGTACCACGAACAGTACCCCAAAGGGCTCGTTCGCTCGCAGGCTGAGGCTGAGTAAGGGGTAGAAGAGAAATTAATTCTCAGAGTCTTGAAGCAGAGCTAGGGGCTGTGCTTGTGTAAGAGGAGTGTTCCTTCAAACGGGAAAACCCAGCAGAGGCCGGGATTTAATTTCAGACTCTGGCACCATCTTGGGTAGAGGGTCATATTAGGCCAGAGTCCTGAACTGTAAACCAGCCCTTGTTTTATTTTTGCCTGGGAAAGTAAAATTCTTTTTTGCATGGTGAATGTTTATAGCCGTACATTGTAATTTCTAATTACATAGGGCCACTCTGGTTTTCTACCCCCTTCTTGACTTGTGTACTTCCAAGCATCCCGGCTGCAGTGTGATTGGTAGGAGATTCCTTGGTGGGAAGAAGGGGTAGTGGGAGAATCTCTCCTCAGGCAGGCTGCGGGACTGAGTGGCCAGTGTCATGCAGTGTGCCAGGGGCTGATAAGGCTGTACCTCATTCGGTCTCACATAGATTTCCAAATCTGAAGTCTGTCCGGGAGCTCATCTTGAAACGTGGACAAGCCAAGGTCAAGAATAAAACCATCCCTTTGACGGACAACACAGTAATTGAGGAGCACCTGGGTGAGTGTTGCCCCTTAGGGGTCAGTTGGGGCAGAAAGCAAGGATCTCTGGTGGTCTTGATGTGGGATCTAGGTCATATTCTTCTTCTTGGGGTCCCTAGAACCTACCAGAGTGCCCAGCTCTGGCATGTAAGAGCCTCATAGTTTATACTGGGCCAAATGTTGAATGAAGGAATCTGTACCCTTACGTTTCCCAGGGAAGTATGGTGTTATTTGCTTGGAAGACCTCATTCATGAAATCGCCTTTCCGGGGAAGAATTTCCAGGAGATCTCTGCGTTCTTACGTCCTTTCCATCTCTCAGTGGCCCGTCATGCTACCAAGAATAGAGTGGGCTTCCTCAAGGAAGTGGGCTTACCTGGCTATCGAGGTGAACGCATCAATCAGCTCATTCGGCAGCTGAATTAAACCCAGGTGAGGCTGGAAACTGCCCTGGGGCTGACTTTTGATGGGCCATGCCTTGCCATTCATTTTGCATTTATCAGTATCTGAGAGTAACTCTGGCATTGCGGGGGAGAGGGGAGACGGGTAGCTACAGGTCTAACAGAAATGTGCTTAGGACAGTGAATGCCTGGTTAGGACATGGGGCTATGTGTATTCCAACAGTTACAGGCTAGAAAATGTTGAGTAGCAAAAAAATCCGTAGTGCTGTGGTCATTTACCTAGAAATGGGGAGAGAATGTTAAAAACCAATTTCAAAAAGGACGTGAAGATCTAAACCATCTATTTTGTTGAAAGTATCTTAACTTTTTGAAATTGCTTATTATTACTCTGAAGTGCCACCTTTCATTAAACTTCTATTAATGAACTTTTTCTTCCTCAGAATATCTGAAAGCACAGTGCATTGGTGGCATGTGTTTTGTCTTTTGGAATGGTTACCGGTATCTTCAAAGAAGATTATTTTCTGTTGTATCTTCAGAAACTAGAGAGAGGGTCAAGGAAAAGATGATGATGCTCCTGGCAAGCACTTGTCATCACAGCCCAGTTCCAAGGGAAAGTTCCAGTGTGTTTTCCACATTGGCTGCCCCTACCTCCTCTGAAGTCAGCGGAGGACTCCTGCCACGGAAGAGGGAGTCCTGCTGTGTCGCATCGTCTATCTTGGGGTTTAAAGTTGGTGAACGAATACCCAAGCATGAATACAAGACAGCAGTGGACCAAGCTCAGGGACGTACTTGAACCTGGGGGCTCCAGGGGCCTTGTTTTGGAAGGAACTTGAAATATAATTACAAAGAAGAGCACAAAAACAGTGCTCAGTTGTCTCTGCCGTGAGTCCATGTTCTCACTCTTCAGTGACAGCTTTGCAAGTTCTCAGACGTGGCTGGCGCTGATGTGTATCTATCTGGTGGCTTCCTTAGCCTAGCCTGCGATTGGCTTAGTCCTTTTCTTGAGCTCGGGATCTTAACTTACTCTTGGGTCTGTGAGAAGGGAAGGACCCTTTTCCCAGGAAAATACACTCAAATTTTTGCTTGGAAGTTTCTGTGTTCATAGGCTTTTCTTAGGGACTCATGTACCTTATGTGAGGACGTCCTGCACTACCTGGATTGGTCACCTGGGCCCTGACCTTGTTAGTCTCCTCTGGTCCCTTATCTTTTGGAAGACCAAAGTTTACCAAGATAGCTTTTTCCCTTGGAGCCAATTGGGTGTTTCCTGTTAGGTACGGAGTGGTAGATTCCTGAGTCCCCTGTACCATCTGGGAAATGCCCACCATTTATTTCTGCTGGGCTTCAGGATGGGATTTTCTTGGTTTGGCATGGATGAAATTAGTACTGTTAGGTCTTTTTAGGCTCCATGAAGGCTTAATTGGACCCTCTCCTCGCATAGTCTATCCTCCGAAAATACTGCTGTCTACCCCACTGGTAACAATGTTAGTAGACCAACATTGGGGCTTCCAGGGACCTGAGACCTAAAAAGGGATTTCTTCCTGCTTGTGTTTATCATCTGTGTCCCCGTCCTAGGTGGGCCTTCCTCTGCTCCTGTCACTATGTTGCCTCAGTTGCCATCTGAGTAGTTGGTGAGGATGTGCCAGGTACAGGTTAAGACTTGAAAACATGCTTAACTGTTGTGCGCCCTGGTCCCTTAAGCTCAGCTCTGCAGCACTTCTGGCTCGTGGGGCCCTCAAACATAGCTGTGAGGTCGAGTTAGAAGTAGAACAATGCCTTACAATGTGCCAGGTTGTGAGGTAATTAATTAGGTTGGTTGGCTTAAGAGTTCACCTGCCAGGAATAGATGTTAGAGCTTACACTTAAACTTTAAAGCATTGTGAAATCAAATTACTTGAAAATGACGTATCAGAAAGCCATGGGAAAAGAGCATTTGTAAGTGCCTAACTAAGCCCAGGGTTTCTATTGTAGATCTGTTTTATACTAAATACAGGAATAATGTTCCCATTCTTGCCTGCAGAATGGGGCTATCTAGGCTAACCTGTGTGCCTAACTCAACACAGTTGTTCAAAGGATTAAGCAAAAGAAGTTTTTAACTTAGAATTTAATGGAAATAAATAAGTTATAAAAATTAATGTTCTGCTTTATCGTGTACTATGGTGCACCATTCCCTAAACAAGTTGTGGACTTTTACCATTTCTGGGAAAAACGAGTTCTTATCGTATGATCTGTAGATGTGTATTTATGTGAATTGTTCATGGCCATCAATGCATATTCCTGTCAACACATACCATATGTATGTGGAAAACAGAAACCTCAGTTTCAGGAAGCAAGAGTAGGGGCAGTGAGCCACGTGGCCTATTTAAAGAGACAAACTTAAGGGGCGCCTGGGTGGCTCAGTCGGTTAAGCGACTGCCTTCTGCTCAGGTCATGATCCTGGGGTCCTGGGATAGCCCCACATCAGGCTCCCTGCTCCGCGGAAGCCTGCTTCTCCCTCTCCCACTCCCCCTGCTTATGTTCCCCCTCACGCTGTCTCCCTCTCTCTCTGTCTGTCAAATAAATAAATAAAATCTTTAAAAAAAAAATAGAGACAAACAAAGTGGTTGTAGGAGCTTTTCCTCTGTTCTAAAACTTAAAGCCTGACCCAGCTAGTTCCCAGAGATTTTGTTGTTGGCTTTTTTAATGCTTTGGGATTTTCCTGGTTTAATGTGCCTCTGAAGTCATTCTGGGGCCCAGTGTAATCATCAAACCGTGTATGATTAGCTGTTGATCTGGAGAGTGGCTAAAATCAACACCACTTTGGACCCCAAATTCATTTCCACAACCACCAGAATAAGCTGAACCGGGGAGATAAACACTGACGTTCTCATACATTACTAACGAAATTGTTCCCAGTGGGTTGGACCCCGTTAGTGTGTCCTCAGTAGTATTTTGAAAACGAAAACACATTGAATCTCAGTAAAGGATGAGGTTTGTCAAATATCTATAAGGACTGAAACAGGATTAGAAAAAAAATTTTTTTAATGAGGACTATGGTCCAGAAATACGGATACAAGATAACCCTGACGACGCTCCCAGGAGGCTTAAGTCCAGCTGAGACCCGTCGGGGCAAATGCACAAAAGATGAATAACGGTGGCCAGTATCCGGGGTGCGAGTTGATGCAGGACACAGTCACGCCTTCCAGGTCTAAGAGGCAAAGGACCTCGAGCCTCAGGAACCCACTCCGTGCCATCAGGAAGGCGCAGTTCCTGCCTCCGCCGCGCGGGGCCCCTCCACGCGGTTCTTCTACCGGTACCCGAGGGTCGGCGGCATCTAGGGCCCCGGTTCTAGGGCGGCGGCGCGGGGGCCTCTGCCGATCCCGCGGCCTCCCAGGGCTTGGGCCTCGGCGGGAGCCGGGACGCCGTGGGTTCGCTGTGGGTCGCCGCGATGTGGCGCCTCTCCACGCCCGGGAGCTCCCGGCCCTGCTGGACCAGTTGCAAGAGCTGCGCCAGGCTCACCGAGGCGGGGGCTGCGGGCGCGGGGGCTGGGGGCGCGGGCGCGGGGGCTGCGGGCGCGGGGTCCGGGCCCGAGCACCTCCGACCGCCGGGCCGCTCCATGCCGGGCCGCTCAGCCTGACCCGCGTGCGGAGTAAACGCTTCCGGGTGGGGTGGGTGCAACCACCGTCGGAGGGAATGAAGGGGGGTTCGTAGAGCATACCAAGCCGGCCCAGAAAGGGGGGAGCACTTGAGAACCACGACCAGCTTCACGCAGAAACGCTTAACACACACGGCAAACAGCCCGCACCAGAGTCTGTAACGTGCAATGCTTTAGAAGGAACTGGAAGGCTTGCGCAGAACAGGCCGTGCATGCGGACACGCTGATGCAGGCAAAAGGACCCCATTTGGCACACATGCATGGGCACCAAGTACAAAACTCTTTTCTTCTTGTTAAGATTTATTTATAAGAGAGAGTGAGCGAAAAAGAGAAAGAGCACGAGCAGGGGGAGGGACAGAAGGAGAGGGAGAAGCAGACTCCCCGCTGAGCAGGGAGCCCCAAGCGGGCCTCCAGGGACTCTGGGTCATGACCTGAGCCAAAGCCCAAGGCAGATGCTTAACCGACTGAGCCCCCCAGGCGCCCCTTCTTTTCTTTCTAAAGTAATCTTTTGGGGGGGCGCCTGGGGGGCTCAGTGGCTTAAGCGACGGCCTTTGGCTCAGGTCATGATCCCGGGGTCCTGGGTCCGGCTCTCTGCTCAGCGGGGGAGTCTGCTTCTCCCTCTGCCTCTGGCGCTCTCCCTGCTTGTGTTCTCTCTCTCTAAAAAATATAATCTTTTTAAAAAAATTTTTTTAAAAATAAAGTCATCTGGGGAGGGGGGCGGGGGGGATGGGTTAGCCCGGTGATGGGTATTGAGGGCAGTATTGCATGGAGCACTGGGTGTTATACGAAAACAATGGATCATGGATTACCTAACATCAAAAACTAATGATGTAGGGGCGCCTGGGTGGCTCAGTCGCTAAGTGTCTGCCTTCGGCTCAGATCATGATCCCAGGGTCTTGGGATCGAGCCCCGCATGGGGCTCCCTGCTCAGCGGGAAGCCTGCTTCTCCCTCTCCCTCTCCCTCTCCGCCTGCTTGTGTTCCCTCTCTCGCTGTGTCTCTCTCTGTCATAAATAAATAAAATCTTTAAAAAAAACAAAAAAACTGGAGAGTCATCTCTTAAAAAAAAAACTAATGATGTAGTGTATGGTGAGTAACATAACAATAAAATTGAAAAAATAAATAAATAAAGTCACCTCTTGGGGCTCGAACTCACCACCCCTGAGATCAAAAGTCACATGCTCCACCCACTGAGCCAGCCAGGCACCCTGGGTACATACCTATTTTCACACCGGGCAGAAGTTCACACCTACAGGGACACATGCAGCTGGGGAGAGATTGCCCGTGGCCTCAGGAGAACCGGGAATAAGCGGCAGCACCGCAGAGCCTCGCTGCTCCCTCCCCATCTCCTGCCAAGGAGACCCTCTATTCCTGGTGTTCGTGGAGGGGATGAGAAAAGAGGAAGGCAGGCCAGGGGTGCCACAGTCCTTCTGGCTGCTCGCAAAGTCAGTGCCCGTAATTGTCAGGTTTCTAAGTTTGTGGAAAGTTCGCCTCATCTGGCAAACACTGCCTTCACCAAGTAATCGAAGTCTAATTACTGTTAACAGAAGGAGCTGGCCACCTGTGTGTCCGGAGGTGCGGCCGAGAAGGGCTCTTTGGAGGGAGGAACACTACAGCCTTCAGCATTCCTGCCCAGAAGGTGCACTCTGAATCTAGTCCTGTGGAAATGAACAGACCAAGCAAAGTGAGAGACATTCTGCAAATGACTGGCCTGGACGCTTTATAAATGCCAGTGTCATAAATGTCTTGGGATGCCCACAAAGACGGTTATGGTAATTCTGATCAGATGGGTGACTATGTGGACTCTCTTCTGTGGCCCCTCCAGGTCCTCTCTCCACCCTTATCCACCCAGCTTCCTGCACCCTGGCATCCACAGACGTCGCTTTGGGGTCTGGCTAGTGGGGACCCCAGCAGAAGAAAGAAGGAGAAGGAGGTCAGTGTATTTATTCCTCAGTTTCCCTCCCTCCACAATTCCCACTGGCGGCAGTGTCCCTCCAGAAGCTCTCTGGCTTTGGGGCCCTGCCGTTGCTCCCTCCCCTCACCCCTTCAGGCCTGTTACCAGTTTCAGGTACAGCATGATCACTTGGGACATCCGGACATCCCTTCACCCTGCCACACCTCTATAAATAGTCCCTTTATTAAATTCTCCTCAAATTTCCCAATATACACGTGTCCTCTTGTTTCCTGTCCATACTCACCAGTAACGGAATGGGCCCCCGGAACAGCCTCAGGCAGAATACTGAGATCAGACTGATCATAAACTCGGAGAGTGCAGGGGACGCCTCCTTGCCGAGGGGGCAATGCACCCAGGGAATCCACTGCGTGCAGAGGTATCGCCATTACCCAAATCCTCACTGGGGGTGGAAGGGGTGAAGTGGAGAATACTTCGTTGTTGCAGTAGGGAGATGGCAGGCGAAATGGCTGTGGTTCATATGGCTGAGGGCTGGCACCAGGATGTCATCGTAAGGGTTGCCAAGTGGCAAAGCTAAGTGTTCAGCCCTTTAGGGTAGCATAAGAGTATGCTAACACAAGGGCACTGATAGGGAAGGGGTGGGACTCTGAGATGAGACGGGGACGTTTGGGCAGACATGTAGTGCCTCTGTTTCCCTGGACATCGGCTTCAGGACTCTCTCCACCTCCAGTCTTCCCTGGCTCTTCTCAAATTAGATCCCAGAACAGCCTGGGCAGAGAAGTACGAGGCCCACGCTGAGAGCAGAAGGCCCAGACAGAAGGAATTACAGACCTTGCTGAACTGCCTTGGCAGGAGCCACAGCAGTGTGTGTGGGAATGGGTTCTCAGGGAAATAGACCCAGGAGGGTGGAATGTAAGGCTCCGTTTGGCCAAACTCAAGGCCATGGATGCTCATCCAGGATTTGGGATTTAATGTGTTGGCTCGAGCACCTGGGAGAGGCATTAATAGTCTGTGAGGTTGGTTAATTAAAGCCTGGACTTAATGGTAGCCTACAGTTAGTAAACTTGACATGCCAGAATTTCTCTGGCATACTGTAGAGGAAGGAATCCAAAATCTCAGAAAGGTGGGAATGCTGGATTAGATTTATTATGTGCAACCTTATTAGCCATCCCTCACCACATATTTTAAGGGGGTCTAGAAAACCCTCCCTTCACCAAAGCATTCAGAAATGCTTTGGTGAGGGGTGCCTGGCTGGTTCAGTCAGTAGAGCCTGCAACTCTGGTGCTCAGAGTCGAGAGTTTGAGCCCCACGTTGGGCGGAGAGTGAAGAAGGAGAAGGGGAAGAAGGGGAAGAGGAAGAAGAGGAAGAAGAAGAAGAAGAAGAAATGCATTGGTGAGAGCCACGCACATCCTTGACTTGCTCTGATGGCTGTCCTCTGTAGGCTGGAGATGCTGGAGGTAGTGCTGGATGAGTCAGTGGAACCAGAGTCTACAATCTCATTGGGAATAATGGTATCCTGGTAGTGTAAAGGCCAAGTGGCGATGCTTAACAGCCAAAGGCAGGGTAGCTATACCACCTCCCATAAAGACATGGGCAATAGTGGTCATCCATTGGACAGAAAGATAGTCCTGTGGACCCTGGTCAGCCTCGTTCCCTCGGCACTGTAGGCTTTGGTCAAGGGACCCATGGTAGCAGGGACAGAAGCTATGCTTTGGCTCAGTAACATGGCTTTCCCCTCTCTGAGGCTAATCGGGCTGTGGCCAGTGCTGAGCGCCCAACTTACTGACAGCCCAATGCTTGGGCCCTGATTGGGCACCATTCTCACCTGGTTGTGGACTGATCTGACTGGGCGCTCCTAGCGTGGAAGGGCTGTGCTTTATCCTCGTGAGAACAGACACATAGTCCAGGTATGAATTCACCTTCTCTGCCTCCATGGCTTCTGTCAGCACCACCGTTCTGCCAGCATCAGGCGTTCTGATGGACAGAATACCTTACTCATTGCCGTGGCATTCCACATAACATCACCTCCAACCAGGGCACGCATTTCATTGCCAAGGAAATGTATAAATGAGCTCACTCCCGAGGAATTCACTGGTCTTACCATCTGCCCTATGACACAAAAGGACCTGCTGAAGGCTCATCTAGGGCATACCTGAGATGCTACACCATGCCGGATGCTGGCGCTATCCTGCCGGATGCAGTGTATTTTTGTTTTTTTTAAAGATTTTATGTATTTATTTAATTGACAGAGAGAGAGAGTGAGAGAGGGAACACAAACAGGGGGGAGTGGGAGAGGGAGAAGCAGGCCCCCCACCGAGCAGGGAGCTGGATGCGGGGCTCGATCCCAGGACCCTGGAATCATGACCCGAGCCGAAGGCAGTCGCCCAACCAACTGAGCCACCCACGCGCCCCATGGATGCAGTGTATTCTTTACACCATACCCATGCACAATCATATAGAGCCAAGAGGTAAGTAGGGGTAGTTGGAGGCTCCTCCCTATTATACCTCAAGTCTACAGCCTACTGGAAGAATTTTTTACTACCCATTCCAATAATGGAATAGACTCAGGGAGCTTGGTGATCCTAGTACCCAAGGTAGAAACACTTCCACAATACAATAATCATAGTACTGATGAGTTGGAAGCGGAGATGGCCCCTGGCCATTTTGGTTTCTGCTGCTACTGATCCAATAGGCAGAGAAAGGCACCTCTGGAAAGTCTTGGTTGATTAGACCCAATTACTAGAGAAAATTAGGTTGCTCCTGCATCATAGAGATGGGGCTAGATCTGGAGCCCAGGGGATTCACTGAGGTGTCTTTTCTTAGGTTAACAGGAAACTTCAGCAACCCAACAAAGTCAAGACCACCTAACGACTCAGACCCTATAGGAATAAAAGTTTGAGCCACCCACCAGGTAAAGAATCTGGTGCTGGCAAAGGATAAGGAGAATGTCTCATTGGGGGTGAAAGCAGGCAGGTGTGAGTTGAACTTAGGCCTTGTAACCCCCAGTTTTCCCCTGCTAACTTCGGTAAAGAACACTGGTGGTAGCCAACATTTTAGGTTTCAGTGGGAACGTGGTCAAATTGATATCCCCTCTCATTGATGCTGTAGCTGATGGGACACCATGTGTCCTCTGTGCTGGGGGCATGGATTTTTCATCTGGACAAAAGAGGTGGCTTCCCTGGGACCCTTTAGAACCACCCACCCACTGACACACACACACACCAGCCCTGTGCTCTGGGAAGCTGACCTGCATCAAAGGACTCTTACACCCTCCACTTGGATTCAGCCAAGGGGGGCAACAGCTGGGGGTCAGAATATGGGAGGATGCCCAAGTCAGGGAATTTATTCTCCCACTTCCCTAGCTGCTGGATCCACACCGACTATGTCCACTGACTGAAGGTCACAGCTATTGCCAGGCACCCTGTCCACACAGCTCTCTGTGGCTCTGGGTTCCTGTAACTGCTCCCCCCACTTCAGACCTCAGGAGCTGACACCCCACTGTTGTCAGCTCTAGGGTGCTGTTGCAGCTCCAGCGGTTCCTTGCCACCCTACCCACACCTTTATAAATAGTTCTTTTATTAAACTCTCTTCAAATTCCCCATCTGTGTTCCTGCTAGGTCCCTGGGATATCTACTATGTATTTTAGTTAAGATCAGTTTTGGCAGTGAGCATCAGAAAACCCAAAATAACAATAGTTTATTCAAGATAAATCTTTCTAAATTCTTTCTCATGTAAATTAAACTTGGTGTAAAGCAAGCCAAAGCTGGTGGTGGCTCCATGAACATTAGATCATTATATATACATATATATATCTTTTAATCCTCTTTAAATTAGCATCGTAGGGGCGCCTGGGTGGCTCAGTCGTTAAGCATCTGCCTTCAGCTCAGGTCATGATCCCAGGGTCCTGGGATCGAGCCCCGCATCGGGCTCCCTGCTCTGTGGGAAGCCTGTTTCTCCCTCTCCCACTCCCTCTGCTTGTGTTCCCTCTTTCGCTGTGTCTCTGTCAAATAAATAAGTAAAATCTTTAAAAATAAATAAATAAATAAATAAATTAGCATCGTAACTGAAACATTTTCCCATGTCATCATAAACTCTTCAGAAGGAATCAAGACTTGGCTCAAGTGTCATATTCTTTTTTTTTTTTTTTAAGATTTTATTTATTTGACAAAGAGAGACACAGTGAGGGGCGCCTGGGTGGCTCAGTCGTTAAGCGTCTGCCTTCGGCTCCAGTCATGATCCCGGGGTCATGGGATCGAGCCCCGCATCGTGTGTGTTCCCTCTCTCGCTGTCTCTCTATCTGTCAGATAAATAAATAAAATCTTTAAAAAAAAAAAACTTATTTAAAAAAAAAAAGAGAGAGAGACAGTGAGAGAGGGAACACAAGCAGGGGGAGTGGGAGAGGGAGAAGCAGGCTCCCCACTGAGTAGGGGACATGGGGCTCCACACAGGGCTCGATCCCAGGACCCTGAGATCATGACCGGAGCCCAAAGCAGACGCTTAGCTGACCGAGCCACCCAGACACCCCTAGCTACTTCCTTGTTACTGAACATTCAGGTGATTTTTATTCTGTATTATAACTCTCATGGTAGGATTTTTATCTGATCAGTGAAATAGGTGGCCCTGTCAGTATTAACTGCAAGAGACTTCTACTTGCGGGGCGCCTGGGTGGCTCAGTTGGTTAAGCG